>NC_142812.1:24089476-24328319 GCF_049724085.1 Artemia sp. Qi Xiang Cuo | reverse complement strand
ACACACACACAAAAATTTACACACACACAAAAGCACACACATACAAAAACTTACACACACACAAAAACAATTACACCCACACACACAAAAAATAAAACACTCACAAAAACTTAAAAACACACACATAAATAAAAAAACACACACCAAAACTAACACACACAAAAAAAAAAAAATACACACAAAAACATACAAACACACAAAAAAACTTACACAAACATAAGCACATACAAACAAACAAACACTTACACAAACACAAAAAATCACACAAACACATAAAAACTTACACACACACAAAAACTTACACACACAGAAAAATTTACGAAAAAACACACGCACACACAAAAAACTTACACACAACACAAAAACTTAAACACACACACACACACACAAAAAACAACTTAAACGCAAACATACAAAACTTACACATACAAACAAAATAACAAAAACACAATAACTGACACAAACACACAAAAAATGACATACACACAAAAAAACTTACACACACAAAAAAACTTACACACGCACACACAATCTTACACACATACACAAAACTCATACACACACAAAGACTTACACACACACACAAAAACTTACACATACAAACAAAAAAACTTAAACAAACAAAAAAAAGTTACACACACACAAAAACTCTCACGCGAACACAAAATCTTACACGCACACAAAAACTTACACGCACACAAAAAATTACACACACAAAAAAACCGCTGTTGAATGACCACCAGTGTGTGTGTGTGTGTCGTCTCTGTGCGTGTCTCGTCGCTATGTTAGTTTCATCTGTGTGTGTGTGTGTGTGTGTGTGTGTCGTTTCTGTGTGTGTTTCGTCTCTGTGTTTTTTGTCTTTGTGTGTGTGTCGTCTCTGTGTGTGTGTTTCGTCTCTATGTGCGTGTGTCTCGTCTCTATGTGTGTTTCGTCTCTGTAAGTGTGCTAAACTTTTTATATGCTAGCTTACTCTAAAAACAATGAAAACATAACAATGTAATGCATACTATATTTTTAATGAAATAACGCTATGTAGAATATTAATACAAAATTATATTATGATACGCGGTCATGCACACGTTCACTCTTAAACATCCAGAAACGATGGTCCCATCATATAGAATAGTTTTTACCATGTCTTATGCATTTATCACGATCAGGTATGTCCTTAGGTATCCAGTGCGCGAAGAACCTGACCTCATCTTCAAGACGGAGATAAAGCTCTTTAGATTTAGGACATTTGAATTCTTCTAGATAAAAAATTAGATTCCTAAGGTAGGATCACGCTATTGAAATAGAAATTTATCAGTAGGGTACATTGCCCTTTACGTAGAGTGCTTCAACGCCGAAAAAGCTGCAAATTTCACTGACTTCTTTCTGAACATTTCTCAGTTCCTGACAACTATCATTAAGTGGTGTAATCACTCTATCTTGGAATCCCAGTCAGTTTATACGACGTAATGTAGTACTCAACAAGCTTTTATCTTACTCAAACATATTATAGTTCACTATCAAATGATAATAGTGAATTTCTTCGAGTTCCATTGACAATAATAAAATTGCACATTCAAATATAACACCACAAGATGATTTTTCAAACTGATAAATTCTGTGTCATACAGTCCTATCATCTGGGAAGCTATTAATGTAGTTGTTAAGAAGAGAAATACATCGTCAAACTTTTATACCTTCGCTCAAGGTTGAATGGAGTTATGGCTAGGAGGATGATTCCTAAAACCATCTGAATTCATTGTGGGGAGGAGCCATAAAACCCTCTCTGACCAATGAAAAATCTCAAAAGTTCCTCTGGTCTTGATTTCACCTCTTAACTTAAAAAACGAGGCATTCAATACTCGTTCTTTTCCATGCTATTAAAAAACTGTACCATTGTTGAATCTCCGACCAATGAAAAATCTCAAAAATTCCTCTGGTCGAAAATAAATAAATAAAGTTGAATAATTTCGAAGTTTAAAAAAATAGCTTGTTTTTATGAAAAGAAATAAATAAAGTGTAATAATTTCGAAGTTAAAAAAAAAAGTTTGTTCTTATGAAAAAAAATTGAATTAGAACCATCAGTCCTCATTATTATTAGTATCCAAAACTGGACTTAAGTTTCACATTTGAGCCAAAGAATGGATCTAAGTTTCACATTTGAACTAGAGAATTGTATTTTCCATAATTTTCTTACAGGAAACTAGTGTTTATGGTCAAAAACTCTTATTAGCTCAGATTCTACAGAAATAGTTTATTTTTCAATCCATACCTGGACTTAAGTTTCACCTATGAACCAACGAAATGTATTTTCCACAATTTTCTTACAAAAAACTAGAGTTTACGGTCAAAAACCCTTATTAGCTTAGATTTTACGGAAATAGTTTTATTTTTCGATCCATAAATGGACTTAAGTTTTACATTTGAACCAGAGAATTGTATTTTCCATAATTTTCTTACAAAAAACTAGATTTTATGATCAAAAACACTTATTAGCTCAGATTTTACGGAAATTTTATTTTTTTTTCGATCCAAAAAATGGACTTAAGTTTCACATTTTAACCAGAGAATTATATTTTCCATAATTTTCTTACAAAAAACTATAGTTTATGGTCAAAAACCCTTATTAAGTCAGATTTTACAGAAGTAATTTTATTTTTCGATCCAAAAAAGGACCTAAGTTTCACATTTGAACCAGAGAATTGTATTTCCCATAATTTTCTTACAAAAAAACTAGAGTTTAAAGTCAAAAACCCTTATTAGCTCAGATTTTAAAGAAATAATTTATTTTTTCGATCCAAAAAAAGGACTTAAGATTCACATTTGAATCCGAGAATTGTATTTTCCATAATTTTCTTACAAAAAACTATAGTTTACGGTCAAAAACCCTAATTAGCTCAGATTTTACAGAAATAGTTTTATTTTTCGATCCATAAATGGACTTAAGTTTCACATTTGAAGCAGAGAATTGTATTTTCCATAATTTTCTTACAAAAAACTAGAGTTTACGGTCAAAAACCCTTATTAACTCAGATTCTACAGAAATAGATTTATTTTTCGATCCTAAAAAGGACTTAAGTTTCACATTTGAACGAGAGAATTGTATTTTCCATAATTTTCTTACAAAAAACTAGAGTTTACGGTCAAAAACCCTTATTAGCTCAGATTTTATGGAAATAGTTTATTTTTTTCGATCCAAAAATGGATTTAAGTTTCACATTTGAACCAGAGAATTGTATTTTTCATAATTTTCTTACAAAAAAACAAGAGTTTACGGTCAAAAACTCTTATTAACCCAGATTTTACAGAAATGGTTTATTTTTCGATCCAAAAATGGACTTAAGTTTCACATTTGAAAGCTACGATCGTAATGAATGATACTTGTTATGAGAAAAAATGTCAATTGCCAAAAAAAAAGAAAAAAAATGGGGGGGGGGGGGCGAGGGGGCCCAAAAAGCTGGAGGGAGGGGGCGCCCTTCGAGTTTGGGGATAGGGGACCTATGGAGGGTTGATGTCTTTGTTGGTTAGGGTCATTGGTGCTTATGATCCTTGATGGTTCGTACTCACATACACCTTACTACTTGATTTGCAAGGATTTCTATGGTTTGTTCTGAATTTCTTTATTAAAATTTTGAAAATTTTGAGTTTGGGGGGAAGGGGGATTTCAAAACATCCCCCCATAATATAAATTACCCCTTAAAGTCGATTCTGATATTTGTCACGCTATATCTTAGTGGTTTAGAAATATTAAAAAAAGGTTCTAAAGTAAAATTTTGGAAAATTTTGAGTTTGGGGGGAAGAAGAATTTCAAAAACATCCCCCCATAATATAAATTATCCCCTAAAGTCGATTCTGATATTTGTAACGGTATATCTATTAGCACTTTAGAAATATTTAAAAAAGGTTCTAAAGTAAAATTTTTCAAAATTTTGAGTTTGGGGGGAAGGGTGATTTCAAAAACACCCCCCCATAATATAAATTATCCCCTAAAGTCGATTCTGATATTTGTAACGCTAGATCTATTAGCACTTTAGAAATATTTAAAAACGGTTCTAAAGTAAAATTTTTGAAAATTTTGAGTTGGGGGGGAAGGGTGATTTCAAAAACATCTCCCCATAATATAATTTGCCCTATAAATTCAATTCTGATATTTGTAGCACTCTATGTCTTAGCACTTTAGAAATAATTAAAAAGGCTTCTAATGTAGAATTTTGGAAAATTTGAGATTGGAGGGAAGGGAGATTTCAAAAACATCTTCCCATAATATAATTTGCCCTATAAAATCGATTCTGTTATTTGTAGCACTCTATGTCTTAGCGCTTTTGAAATAATTAAAAAAAGCTTATAAAGTAAAATTTTGAGTTTGGGGGGAAGGAGGATTTCAAAAACATCTTCCCATGATATAAATTACCCCCTAAATTTAATTCTGTGTTTATTGTACTATTCTTTATTAACGATTTTAATATCAATTTTTTTAGTATACCATAACACTAGACCCTATTTTAAATTGACGGCATTGTTCAAACATCACTCACGCATCGCATTTCAAAGGCTTTACTCTCGCCTAATTTGACCACAACAAGAATATATTTCTCAAGGAAATCATTGGCACTGTCCTTAAACATGTGGAATTAATAATAATTCCAGATAATGAACATGTAAAAGGTTGTTTGGAAATTGTCATTCTTACTGACAGGATAAGACACAGATGCCTTTAGTTAGACCGGAAAATGATTTTTGATAATTGAAAAAATGACATTTTTGAACGAAATAATTATTTCTAGAGCGCTGTGGGGGGTGAGTCTTTGTTTACATAATAGAAAAAAGCGTGCTTTGTGTTTTCCAGCGAGTATACTCATCATATTTGCGGGTTTGTATGGATGGAGGGGGGAGGGGGGCTAAGTCCCCCTGAAATTGGAATGTATTAGTAAAATGAGTTTTATCTGGAATTACATTAAGAAATTCAGTAAGCTGTACTCACTTTGACAATTGAACTATCCATTGTTTCAAAGTTAATAATGTTCAATGTACTTTCTATGATATGTTAAAACATAATGAAAATTAAATCATAATGTATGAACATTTTATACAAAGTATCAGGGACGAATAAAAAATGGATGTTGGCTCGAAAAACACTCTGGTTGACTTACATAATTTTGTGCATACTCCCAAAACATGTTGGACTACTTTATACCATGCCAACTTAAAAAAAAAAAATGTCCACGTGAAGCTGAAGTGCAATTCTTATCAATAACAAAAAAACCAGTTTCTTGTAGGGTTGAAATATATAGATCCATTGTCTTTCAGGGTTCAAATTTATTGCACTTTTGAGCATATTGTTGTAAGTATAACTGTAGTGCTGAATGTAGGGTTGAAATATATAGATGCATGGTCTTTCATGGTTAAAACTTATTGCACATTTCAGCATATTCTTGTAGGTGTGAATGTAGTGTTGAATGTAGGGCTGAAATATATAGATGCATGGTCTTGCAGGGTTCAAATATATTACACTTTTGAGCATATTCTTGTAAGCGTAAATGTAGTGTTGAATGTAGGGTTGAAATATATAGATACGATACTACTTGCAAATAGGCTATGTCTGGAGACCTGTAATTGCGTATCAACTATAATGAGAATGGGAGGGGGGGGGTGAGTCATTGTTTTGGTGGGGGTAAGGTAGATTCTTAAAAACGTATATTTTAATGGACAAACTGCTTACTCTTCATAATGCTTCAAATAAATGTTGAAAGAGGTGGGGGGGGGGGTAGGAATTAATTAAATTGTATCACTATTGAGCTAAAATGTTACATTCCCATATCTACCAGCCAGAGGTGCAAAATGCAAGGCAGGTTATCCTCAGCCCCACCAGGAAATGTCTTTGGGATGGCAAATACTACTAGGAACTTGGTTTCAGCAATTTTATTTGGTGTTATTTTCTTTTTAAATTTTTACGTGGTACTTTAATGTATTCTAAAAAATGTATGTAAAGTATTTATCGATAAGAAATCCTATCTTAGAGGTTGTGATGCCTCAGGTATGTAGAGGATCAAAGGTTTCATAGAATTTCAATCCACACAAATAATAATACTCCTCTCTATCCAACCTTAATTCTTTAGTATTAATATTAAAAAGGACTTTTTACCAAAATTGCTATTCATCGCCAATTTTTTACTACTACTACTACTAAAAACTCACCACAGCATCAAGCCGCCTGAGGTCAACACAACTACGCATGCTCCTCCTCCATACCAGATTATTCAAAGCCTCCCATATTACACCCTCCCACGAAGTTCCTATTTCTTTTAAATCTTTATTTATGATGTCCTCCGACCCCAGACGAGGACGACTTGCTTTCCGTTTAGCCGTAGATGGTTGGTCAAAAAGAACAATCTTCGGTAATCTGTCATCCTTCATCCACAGAGCGGATGAAGCTTCATACACTTCATCCACTGTCATCCTAGAGAGCGGTATTGACCCACATTTTTCGTACAGCCTATTGTTTGACATACGGTCATTCATCTAGGTACCCAGTACAATCTTTAAGCAATTTTCTGGAGTACATCTAGCAAATCTTCATCCGCTTTTCGAAGCGTCCATGCTTCAGAGCCATACCTGACTACTGTCATCACTGTAGATTCTGATATTCTAATCTTGGTTTGCAGATTTATCTTCCTGTTCTTCCAAACTTTTTTTAATTGTATGAAAAAACACCCAGAGCCTTGGCTATTCTACTTTTGACATCTTCACTGCTCCCACCATCTTTACTAATAATACTGCTGAGGTAAGTGAAACTGCCCACTTGATTAATCTTTTCATCACCTAATGTCAACTTTTCATCTTCACTCATTCCTAGTATTCGTGACTTACTCCTCTTAACATTATTTTTCAAACCTATTCGAGCACGCTGAACTCGCAAAACCTCTAAAAGTTCTTTCATTTCGCTCACACTTTCCTCTAGGATGCTTAAATCATCAGCATAATCTAAGTCAAGGAGAATCTTTCTTCCCCATTTGATTCCGTGGTCGCCCATTGGCTTTCCTGTGCCACTTAATACAAAATCAATCAACATAATCCGTCAAAAGGGGGATACAAGATAGCCCTGATTAACTTTTGATCATAGGCAGCGCAATAGCGCTGCCTAAGTAAAGAATTATGTAGGCACAATGTGTTTTTTTTCCATACCTGGGCACTTCATATCGAAATAGTTGTCGTAGAAACTTCGAAAAAAGGCTCGTTCGATTGGAAATTGGAGTGGCTAGTGCCCTTTTTAATTGCCCCAAACAGAGATATACAAGGAAATACACAAGAATAAACAGTGTAGTTTCACGGGCACAAGAATATACAGTGCAATTTCACGGGGACAAAAATATACAGTGCGGTTTCACGGATACATGGCTTACCAGGTTCATTCATCTTTCACTAGAATACTATTTTTCTAGGTTAAATAGCCAAAACTTGACTTTCTCATATCGTATATTCAAAGATGGTATTTTGGTAAAAAACTGGTTTTCACAGGGAGGCCTTATAATCATGTTTTTTCACTATAAATAAGACTCAATTGGTCTTTCTGCATTAGTTGAATAAAAGAACTTGAAATAAGCCTTTTGTAGCTAAATTTATTCATTTTCCAATGGACATTTCCAATAGGATTAGAGTGGGTAGATATTTATAATTCTTTTTATTCGAAAAATTTTTCGTTATAGCTGGCTTTTAACTATCTGTCATCTAGCTTTATGATTGACAAGGGGACTACATATCTTTCTTGAATTTTATAGCAGTTGTCTAGGTATAATGGGTATTTTGGCTAAAAGGCTTCTTAGGCAGCTCGTGAAATATCTCTTGCGTTCGTAACTGGAAAATGACATACATTTTTTCTTTTATCTCATTTTGGGTTATGCTGTTGTAGAGCGGATGAACAGCACACCCCATTAATATTCTGACTAAATAACAAAAACGGACTAAATAATCAGAATTTGTGTTATTTTTTCTTTTATCGTATGTTGAGCTATGCTATTGTAGAGTGGGTGAATAACGCCCCTCCCATTAATATTCTGAATAAATAACAAAACAGACTAAATAATCAAAAACTGTGTTATTTCATTATGCTTCATAATTAAAATATAGATACTTTAAGCTCCAAATAGAAGTGGCGATCTTTTTTTTCAATGTGGTTTAAGATGATTGTGATTTAATCCTTTAAGGCTACAAGTTACCTAGTGAGAAAACTGAAAATATTTTTTTTAATTTTAGAACGTTGATGATCAAAACCACGAGCATATGCAGGCGAAGTTGGATGCCGGGTCTGATAGCACTGAAACGACCATAATCAGATCCTTCAACTTGAGGAGAAACAGTGTAATTCGCTTTGCGGGCCCTTTAGATAGAAAGATAACTTCTAAGGACCTACCTGCAATTTCTAAGGTAAGTCCATTTATCACATAGTTTTCGAGTTTATAATGCGCTCAAAATTTCGCAAAAGTATATTCTCATTTAACGAATAGGAAGCAAGTATTTTCACATCTCTTAGTACGCATTACACTCTAAATAAGCTACAGGATTAATCCGAGTTAAAAATTGTCATTATTGTCAACGATTGCTCAAAAACTATGAGACATGAAGATGTGTGTGTGTGTGTGTGTGCGTGTGTTGCAACTCATAGGCTATTTTTAGAGAAGAAGAGGGGGATAGGAAAAAAAGTAAACATGTTGAAGAAAAGGGAAGGGGGTCCATAACCCTTTATAGATCCATAACATGACTTTATACCATCTAGCTTGAAAGTGCATACTAGCTTACAACTCATGGACTCCTAACTAAACACTATAGTGGATCATTCCCGATAAAAAGACCAAAAAAATGTTCCACTGACAAACCGTTCTTCAATCCTAAGCTTAAGAAATAATTTCTGGAAAAAATAAAGTGCCTTAAAGAAGGAAGGCATTTAAGATTTTTATATTTTTTTAATTGTGTTAAAAAACATGCAAATCTTATTTGTCAGTTTAATTTCTTAGAAACGTGAAAAAGACATCAAATTCTTCCACTCACTTTACATTTCAACCTACATTTAGGCACACAATCTGAAGGCCCGTTTTTTCAGAGAGTGGGTTTCAAAACTTTAACATATATGTTAAAAGACCATAGATCAAAAAATACGTCCTTAGTAATAAATTACTAAATTTCAAATCCTTATTATATCAGATTTTGTCCCCTCAAGATTTTCACGAGATTTTACAAATATGACATATGTTTTTCCGACACATATGCCATTTAGTAAAAACTCGTTTATCGGAAAAATTCTCAAAACTGGAATTTCAACAGTTTCAACAAACTCGGATTTTTCTTTCTAGATTTTGTCCTGGCCCTCCTTTGGAAAATCTATCCTCTAAGGTTCTTACATCCAAGAAGCTAAGTATTATTTCAAGAGGACCAAAATTTGCAGTGGCTCAAACTCACGTAAATACAAGGGCTATTCAGAAAGTAGGGAACGTTTTGTTATAAAACAAAACTAGGCATAGGAAAAATATTTTATTGTATACATCTGAAAGAGTGACTAAAATGCTACTTTTCTACATAGTCATCAAACAAATTAAGGTACTTATCGTAGTGGTGAACAGGCTTCGAAATTTCTTCATCATAGAAATCCGCCACTTGCGATCTCAGCCACTCAGTGACGCACGCTCGGAGCTCGTCGTCGTCATCAAAACGCTGTGTCGCTAGCCAGTTCTTCATCTTCGGGAAAAAGTGAAAATCATTCGGTGCCAGGTCGAGACTGTAGGGTGGATGTGGGAAAATCTCCCATTTAAATGAGTCCCACGAATCCTCTCATCAACTTTGGCGAGAAGACCGTCTGTCACAATGCTAGGGCGTCCACTCCACTCTTCATCATGCACGTTGGTTTGGCCATTTTTAAACCGGATACACCATTTTCGCACTGAAGTTTCATTAATTACTTCGTTGCCATACATTTCGCACAGTTGCCGATGAATTCTATAGGTTTTTTGCTAACAAAAACCGTATTACGTACCGCACTTCACAACTGGCGGGATTTGAAATTGCAGCGCACCTTTTAAATTGGAATATTGGGCAAACGGGCAGCGCAGAGTGTTCTCGTTCTCACGGCTGGATGCCGACTAAATTTACGAGCACGCGCATACCAAAACATACGTGATCGCCGCGTGTCTAGTGGCGTCAGACGGAAACGTTCCCTAGTTTCTGAATAGCCCTCGTACATAAGAAATTATTACGGGCGTGGTGTCTGCTATTTTTAGGTCTCGTGGTGAAGTCAAAAATCCAGACCTACTCAGAAGTGAAATTATAAAGAGTATTTTTGGTTATAGGCTATCTTTGTCACTTTCAACTCAATCAAATGAAGAAATTTTAATCCTCCGAAACTTAAAAAAGACCAAAACACAGTGATTACGAGAGCGGACAAAGGAAACACAGTTGCAATTATGAATTCTGCAGATTATGAATTAAAAGTTAACACCCTTTTAATGGATATAAATATTTACAAAGAAATAAAAATTGATCCTACTGGCAAATGCACACAGCAGTTGAGAAAAGAACTAGGTATTTTAAAAGATAGTAGACTAATTACCCCTCAAATGTACAGCAAATTTTACCCCAAAGGTTGTTCAGCTCCAATGTTTTATGGTCTGCCTAAAATCCATAAGAAAGATATTTTGTCATGTCCTATTGTAGCATGTTATAGTTCTCCAGCTACGGGTATAGGAAGTTTTTTAGCCACCATTTTTAAGCCCCTTTTAAGCACACAGAAATCCTATACAAAAAAACTCCATAGATCTTGTTGAGGAGTTAAAAAATTAAAGTAAAACTGAAAAAAAATATTTTATCTAATTGTGATGTAGTTTCTATGTACACTTCATGCGATATCCATAAATATAAGCAGGCCTTACAAAGAAAATTTGAGGAAAATTCAGCTTGGTCAGATTACAAAACTTTGGAAATTGATACAATAATGACCCTTGTTTTTCTTTGCAACAACTTCTCCTCGTATTTTAAATTCTGAAAAATAGTTTTCCTTCAAATCAGGGGCTTATCCATGGGTTCTGTCTTGTCTCCTTATTTAGCAAATTTTTACATGGATTTCATAGAAGAGTCTGCTTTGAATAGTTTCCAGTTAAAACACTATCTGGTTTCGTTTCGTTGGTGATATCCTTTCTGTTTGGGAACACGGACAATACTCTCTAAGATTTTTTTTGACACATTTGAACTCATTTGATTCGAATCTCCAGTTCACAATGGGACACGAAGATTTAGGTAAGCTGCCTTTCTTGTATATTTTGATTATAAAAATTACTGCTAGCCTTGAACTTTCTATATAAAGAAAGCCAACTCCTAATGATCGATATCTACATTTCTCTTCCCATCACCCTCCTTCTCTTAAAAGAGGGGTAATAATCTCTTTAGTCGACAGAGTTTTGGAAAATTTATTCCCGTAATCATATAAATTCTGAATTAACCTGTGTCAAGGATATTGTTTTCTGCAATGGTTACCAAATCTAACTTATTGAAAATATCATAGATAGACGATTAAAAAAGATAAAACAACAAAATAGGGAAATCGTTCCCCTTGATTCAGTTATCCCGGAAATTGAAAAAAAAACATTCATCACTTTACCATACATCCCAAAACTTGGCGATATACTTGGATATTTAAAAAAATATAATCTTTCTGTTTCTTTCAAAACCAAACAAAAAGTTGAACATTTTTTTCAATCAGGAAAGGATAAAACTAACCCTGTTTGTGTCTACAGAATCCCGTGCTCGTGTGGGAAATTTTACATTGGTAGGACCTATCAACATCTAGGTGAATGGTTGCATGAGCACAAAATTTCAATAGATAAGTTCCTGGGATTAAAAAATTACAATGACAACTTTGATTCGGCATTGGCTTCTCATATTTTCGCAAATCCAACCTATCTGGTTCTTTTTTTTATTATTGTTATTAAAAAAAATAAATAAAAAAGAACCCATCTGGTTCGTCAAAAAGAACTCATTTGGTTCTTTTTGACGAGGCGACCTTAGTAGCTACTGTAAATGTCCTACCACAAACTTTTAAAGAGGCAATTGAGATAAAAAATATTTGAACCAAAATTTAGCAATAAATAGAGATACTGGAGATATTTCTTTAAGCCAAATTTACGACAGGTTAATTTCGAAGGACTCAGTCAATATCTTCACCCGGTGTAACTTGAAAGAAACTATTTGCAGATCAAAAGATGAACGAATTTGTAGGCCAGCCAAAGCCATAGCAAAACAAAGGATTGTTGCCCAATAATCCTGGTAGTTTTTTTTTCATTGATTCAAATCTGGTTCTGATTTAGTTTCTGTTCTGTCGTCGATAAGTAAATTTTGAAAGGCTTGATTTTCATTGGTTTCTTTTTCTTTTCTTTTTTTGCTTAGCACTGAGGACGACTCGGCGGAGGTCCTTGTCGAAATATTCGCCTATTTCTTCTTTTTCATGGTTTCGCAACTTGCTGACCAAATCCTCGTTTTTTCACCTTCTTTGACTTTATTTTTCATTTTGTTATTTTCTTTCCTCTCTGAGTCATCATTGTTAAAGAAGGAAAAATTCTAGAGGCCAACAAATTAAGGAAAAATTTAAAGAAGTGCCTTCGTAGGACTGCATCAAATTTCTGCAAAAATAAAATCAATCACTTATGCAGTGCCAATCCAAAAAATGGTAAGAAGAAATAAAAGATATTAGTGGCAAAGAGCCCAAACAACTAAACTTTAGCCTAAATGAGCTTTCTATAAAAACCGCAAACGACTTAAACCGCCACCTTAATTTGTTTTCCCAACGTTACCTACCGATGAATCCGGAAATAATTTCCTCCCAAAGCTCTGAAGATAATTTACCTATAATCACAAAATCTGACGTTAAAAATAAAATCCAAAACTTAAAAAGAACCAGTATCTGCTCCGTAGATATTCTGATCGCATAGAATTCTCCGATAGAATCTCAGAGCAACTGGTAGATATTTTCAACAAGATCATAAAAACAGTCGAATTCCTGGTTCTTTGGAGACAAGGTTATTTAACTCCAGTTCCTAAAAAGGGTACTGTGGTTGATTTTGACAAAGTTAGACCAATAACATTAACACAACTTTTTCAAAGTTGTATGAATCATTTTTATCTGACTGGCTCAGGGTTTCAATTGCAGAACGTATTGAATTCCAACAATTTCGAAACGTCGCAAAAGTGTCAAAGCCCCACTATCTTGTACATATGTATGACACAGTACTGAAAAGCCAAGAGACACCAAATACGTGGCCTATTCTCATCTCAGTTGAACTAGAAAAGGCTTTTGATTATGTTGACCATAATTTTTTAGTAGATAAACTTTCCCATGAATTCCAAATCGACCCCTCTCTGGTATAAACTGTCTCATCATTTTAAGCCAACGATCTCAAGTGGTCAAATATATGAATATTTACTCTCAGCCTCTACCAGTCTATAACGGAATACCCCAAAGTAGTATAACTGGATTCATCTTATTCAGCGTTATGGTAAACAATTTGGCACAATATATCCCCTAATGATCGAAATTTGTGGATGATATGACTCAACTAGATGTCACCAGGATAAACATAAAAAGTAGTCCACTAGAAATCCTTGAAGATGTTGCAACAGATGCCCTCAAAAATAAAATGCATGTAAACCCATTGAAATCTACAATACTAACAATCAATTCTCTAAGCGATGCCCCCTCATTTACGTTTATTATTCCAAGTGAACTTATGACACAAAAAATAAAACTTCTAGGAATAACTATAACTTCAGATCTTAAATGGGAAGCCCAAATTTCAAATATAACCAAGCAAGCCAATATTTTCCTAGCTTGCCTTAAGCAATTGACAAAATATCAATGCCCTGCTTCTCATATTTTGAAATTTTATATATCTCTTATTCGCCCAACTCCCGAATATGCTTGCCCTCTATGGCATTTTCATTTAATAAAAATAAAACCAAAAGGTTAGAATCCATTCAGAAAAGGGCCTTAAAAACAATCACAGGGGAAGGAAAGTTACCTTACTTCTACTTCTCACAAAGGTTTAAAATCTAAACCCTGGAAAACAGACGTCATGATTTGTGCCTCCGTTTTGGTGGTAATGCGAGAACCAACATCCAAACTGAAAACCTTTTTCCACGTTTCCATAATCCTGAACGGAAGCCTCTCCCAAGAGAGGCAAAAATCCCATCCCCATTTTAGAACCTGTAAATAATAAAACAAAAAGATATTTAGATAGATTTATAACATACCTTCATTCAAATCTTTAACACCTCCAATACCTCTTGATTAATTTTTTTTACTCTTTTGACACTCTTGGTATTTGTTTTTATTTATTTATTTATGACTTATTTTGTTATATGCCGTTTTATGACTGAATTTTTTCCTTTAATGTATGACTTGACATTATTTTAGCTACTTTAATATTTTTCTTAAATGTTTAATTTCTATTTGTCTTTAGTTTGTCTGTTTATATTTCTTAATGTCTTGGTGTCCCTGATCCTAATTTCATTGTGATGGTTGTTGTGATGGTTGTTATTTACTTTATTTCTTTTGTATGACACGAACTTATATTTGGCAATTTATCGTTAAGCCATTTTGATTTCTAACATTTAATGTTGGACACCATCTTTTTTTTATCATACTTAAACATATTGTATTTGACATTCCATTTATAGTTGTAAACTTCACGGCATTGTTCGTCTGAAAATTGGAAAGCCACTTCGAAAATAACACCAGTCGATGAATGTTTCGGTCCAATATATTTTCTGTCAGTCACACCAAACATTATAATAACTGAAGTACTAAGGCAATAATAGATATCACACCTACAAGCCTAAGGCATGAATATACCGTGTATTTTCACGCCTACAAGCCTGAGGCATGAATATACAGTGCAGTTTAACCGGTACATTGGCTTACCAATGACAGTGACCTATTACTATGAAGGATACATAATAGATAGAGCGCTACAAATATCAGAATTGCTACGAATATCAGAATTGACTTAAGAGGAAGGACAAATTATGTTATGGGAATATGTTTTCGAAATCCCCCTTCCACCCAAACTCAAAATTTTCTTAAGTTTTACTTTAGAAGATTTTAAAATATTTCTAAAGCATTAAAATATAGAGTGCTAAAAACATCAGAATCGACTTCAGAGGACACTTTATATCACAGGAAGAGGTTTTTGAAATCCCCCATCCTCCCAAACTCAAAATTTTCTAAAATTCTACTTTAGAAGCTTTTTTTAAATATTTCTAAAGCACTAAGACATTGAGCGCTGCAAACATCAGAATTGACTTTAGAGGACAATTTATGTCATGGGAAGATGATTTTGAAATCCCCCTTCCCCCCAAACTCAAAATTTTCCAAAATTTTACTTTAGAACTTTTTTTTTAAATATTTCTAAGGCGCTAAGACATAGAGCACAACAAACATCAGAATCAATTTTAGTGGACAAATTATGTTATGGGAAGATATTCTTGAAATACCCCTTCCCCCCCAACTCAAAATTTTCCAAAATTATACTTTAGAAACTTTTTTAAATATTTTTAAAGCACTAAGACATAGAGCGCTACAAACAGCAGAATCAACTTTAGTGGACAATTTATGTCATGGGAATATATTTTTGAAATCCCCTTCCCCCCATACTCAAAATTTTCTAAAATTCTACTTTAGAAGCTTTTAAAATATTTTTAAAGCACTAATAGATAGAGTGCTAACAACATCAGAATCGACTTCAGAGGACACGCTATATCACGGGAAGAGGTTTTTAAAATCTCCCTTCCCCCCAAACTCAAAAATTTCTAAAATTCTACTTTAGAAGTTTTTTAAATATTTCTAAAGCACTAATTGATAGAGCGCAACAAACATCAGAATTGACTTTAGAATACAAGTTATGTCATGGGAAGATGTTTTTGAAATCCCCCCTCCCCAAAACTCAACAATTTCTAAAATTCAACTTAAGAAGCTTTTTAAATATTTCTAAAGCACTAATAGATAGGTTAGGTTAGGTTGAGTAGGACCTAATACAGAGTCTTGGGGGACACCGCATTTTTCAGAACTTTTTATTGAAGACTATTAGCCCCTCTTAGTATATGAATTCACATTTTTGTAATAGTATTTGGTGGTCAACACTGTTAAATGTCTTCGTCAAACCCAGAAACAAAACAGCTACTCTAAGATTTCTGTCAAGAGCTACATTAATTACCAAAATTATATATCAATTAATTAATCTATTTTCAACCCACTAACATTATAATAAATTGGAGCAATAAAAGAAAAGAAAAAGAAAAACCCATACACAAAAAACATACACAAAACAATACTGAACATAAAAAAAACAATACAAATCAAAATAATTACCCAAGAGGATGAGAAGGACTCGACTATAGGAAGCCTCGTCTTTAACTTGACATCCAACTTATCATAAAATGTCACTTTATAAGATAACCTTTAAATATTCGACTAACCCTTTGGTTTCTATACCAACAATTCAGATTTAAAAAGAATTTACAGTAATAGAAATACAATTCTGTAATATCGTGCATGTCAATGCCATCAGATATTCTATAATATCAATGCCATCTTTGTAGTTCTACCCTTCCTGGAACCAAATGGATTTGGTAGTAACAGTTTATATAGTTCCAAACAATCATATTATGATCATATATTCTAGCATAATTATGTTATTCTAGAACCAGAGATATAAAAGGTAAAACAAAAGTGGACCAATAATTTCCAAGATAATTCTCGTTACCGTTAAATAGGGATTAATTTAAAATGGGGGTTGATTTACGTGAAGGTTGAGCTAAAGGGAGTTGAGTTAATCGAGGGTTAAGTTGCTGAGGGATTGAGTTGAAAGATGGTAGTGTTGGGTGGGGGGGGGGGGTTAATTGTATGGGGAATGAGTTGCTTGGACATTGAGTTAAATAAGGTTTGTGTTGCACGCATACCATATTCTTGAATTAGGTATTTCTGGAACAACGATTTTACCAAGAATTAATACCACTTGTATATCAAGGCACTGGTATATTCTCGTTACCGCCCTCAAAAATAGGAGTTACTCTGAGAACTTTTGAACAAGCAGGAAACCTGTTTCAGACACACATTAATAAAGCGAGTTAAAACGTCTGAAATATAAGGAGACACTGTTTTCAACAAAAAGATTTAAGTGAAACACTACCAGCCAACACTGTTTCATACTTAGTCACGTAGTACACAGTGTTTTATACTTAATCGCTTACTAAATAGTGTTTCATGCTTAGTCACTTAGTAAACACTGTTTCATACTTAGTCACAACTGACAGGTTTCATATACATTGATGCACCAGTTTGAGTTTCATAAAAGAATTATAAGGAAGATGATCATCAGAGGGTACAATATGATAAATTTGTGCCAATATGTGCCAGCGGAATGTTGAGAAAGAATGTCACATACTTCTTCTTTTTTATTAAATGGCAAAACGTTCTGTGTTAGTAATACATTGTGGAAAACAGGTTTCTACTGTTCAAGTTGTGCTTTTAATGAGCTGTCTTGTAAGTTTATTTGAATCTGTTTTCAAAATATCATTTTTACATTTTCAACCTTGTGATTTTTATAAATTGATGAACAAATTGGATTACTTTAGCAATTCTCGTAAAGTTGATCTCTTTTATAAATGCAACATAAAAACTAGGTGACACTCAAGGCTTCTTATGTTCCTTTTTCCTTGATCGTGTATGAGCCATTATACATGTCTTAATGTTATCATTGAGATCAATAATACTGTTGGAAACTTATATTTATATCATTGCTAAGATCCATAAAATTATTCCAATGAACCTACACAATTTCGTGCTTAAATTTTTCAAAGTTACTCTGGTTAAGCATGGGCATTCGGTTTCTTGGTGTCTTGGTTTCTTGGTTGGCCTTAATAATAATAATAATTTATATATGCCATTAGTAAATTTAATAATTATTAATTATAATAATAATTAATGATAGTAATAATTTATTTATGCCCTCTATACATACATGGATGTACACGTAGGAATATAGGAAATAAATGAAAAGAAAAGTACACTTCTAACAAAAATGATGACAATAAGTAGCTCATAATATTTATAATAATTCATGAATATTTAATAAATAGCTGTTTTATTAAAGCAATGGTGACAAAACTATTTTTCCCAGTACCTACGGGGGAAGGTATAGCCTCAAGCTTGAGTGCTCGAAGCAGCGACAGGCGTACCGCTCTTCAACACGGCGATGGAGAGACTGTTGCTTCTGTGATTTCCTCCACAATTTATGCATTTCACAGTAGAAGCTGAGCATGCATTTTCTCGGCTATTAACATGGGGCGGGGCACATTTACCACATTTAAGTTTGTACATACATTCACATGCAAAATGATTAAAGCCTTGGCGTTTATAACAGTGCTTGGGTCGATTCAGTGGAATTGAAACCCGGAAAAGCAAATAATCAATTTTAATGGTATGCGTTAGAGCAATATCGAGATCTAGTTGAGACTTAAAGGACAACTAAATGACTGAACTACCTCGAAAGCGTTTTTTTTTGCACAACAGAGTTAACTAGACCTGCAATAGTTGATTCATTAAAGCCCTTGTCAATCTGTATAATTCCTAGATGTTCCTTCTTTACGACCTTAGCACTGGGCACTTCAGGCACTTAACACCGATAAGGCAGAATCACTATCTTTCATAAACACCAGTAACCTATCTCTCCGTTGGCCAACATGGTCGACTTTGTCTAAACATCCTAAATTTTAAATAAACTGGCGCTGCTTAGCGGGGTTGGAAGACTGCATACTAGAAGGTAAATTACTAAAAATAACAGGAACTGTAAGATTTTCTGGCTTAGGAAAGAACGGCCACAAACTGTTTTGTTCAGAAGGAACGGCCACAAACGGTTTTGTTCATCCATATCTGTGCTAACAGACTCTTGTTTTTCAACGAGGAAATTTAACATTCGAACACAGTCATTTAATCTTGATGCCACAAAAGTATTTGGTTCGCTCGGGAAAAACGGAACATCTGACGGGTCCATAATCGCAAATCGTGGAACAAGATCATCTTTTGAGGTTCGCTCCAATAGCAATTCGTAAAAGTCAGCCATAAAAGCCGCACTTGGATGTGAGCCTTGGCGCCACTCAAGAATATTCACTTTAAAAATATCACGACATATTTCAATCGTCTCTTTAACAGTATCTTTCCCGAAAATTTTTGCTGCTAGTTTAACAACAGCATCCTTATCTGCCTTGTTAACAATTTGTCTTTGTAGAAAGTTCAAAACTGGACAAATATACACTAAGTCCACTTTACAGGGAACGAAAACTTACTTTCTTGTAATCTAAATGATATTCAAAAACCATAGTCCCTATTCGATCAACCCGTCAGTAAGTTATAATATTTTGTTATCAGAAAATGTGTAATATTTCGAATTTTCATACTTTCAACAGTTTCGCTTATTGTGCAATCCAATTAAATGCAAAGTATAATCCAGTTTACATCTTCACAGTTCAAATACTGAATAAAAACTTTGGGGGAGTTACAAACTTCAAGTCTTGCCAAAACTCAAAAATGGTCTGATGCATGTGTAACAAGGGCGCCGGAAGACAATTTTCCAGGGGAAAGGGACAAACGACAAAATATCAGTGGTGGTTGGGTGACAGGAAATGTATTTCAGGATTTGTTTTTCATAGGAATAAGTTTATTTTTGAATACTTTTAGAAAAAAACTCTCAAATAAAAAAAAACTACAAAATGAAACAAAATACACCCCCGCCCCTAAAGAAAGCGATCTTTGTGAAAATTTCTTTGTTAGATACATCGTATCAGAGAACCCTGCCATAGAGGTTTCAAGCTCCAATCTACAAAATGGATACTTTCGATTTTTTTCCAGAAGAAGCATCGTCTTTGCATGTTTATTTGTTGTTTTTTTTTGTTTCCCATGGGTGATTGTATCAAACTGAAGGTTTAAGATGATTAGGAGGGAGCTCATTCAAACGTAAATTTAAAGCTCTTTTTTAAGTGACCATACAGATTGGACCAGGGGAAAATCTT
The DNA here is from genome assembly GCF_049724085.1 of Artemia sp. Qi Xiang Cuo. Taxonomy (NCBI): domain Eukaryota; kingdom Metazoa; phylum Arthropoda; class Branchiopoda; order Anostraca; family Artemiidae; genus Artemia; species Artemia sp. Qi Xiang Cuo. Next base: position 24,308,231 of record NC_142812.1, on the reverse strand, counting down.
GTTTTCTTTCTATTTTAGGTCACAAAACTATGACTTTACCCTGAATTTGCAATCAATTTAAAATTCTGAAAAGCTAGTTGATTTAAAAGTATGAATAACTATATTTTAGGCTTTCCAGTTGTAAAAGAAGTAATGCAACATGGTGGCAGTCCTGGATTCAACCAAGTTGATTCACTTTATTTATAAGGAAAATAGGCTGTGTTTGGCGACGTGTTATTGCGTATCAGATATAATACGGGAAGTATGAGTCATTGTTTAAGTGGGGGTCGGGTAGATTCCTAATAATACATTTTAATGGACAAACAACTTACTCTTCACGAGGCTTGAGGTAAATGTTAAAAGAGGTAAGGGGAGTAGGAATTAATTAAATTGTTTCTCTATACAGCTAAACGGTTAGATTCTGATTTCTACCAGCAGAGAGGTGGAAAAGGAAAGGCAGGTCATCATCAGCCCCGCCAGGAAATTTTTTTTGGTGGCAAATACTGCAAGGAACTTAGTTTTCAGCAATTTTAAATGGTGCCATTTTCTTTTTCTATTCATATGAAATATTTCAATGTATTTAAACAAATCTTTATAATGTATTTATCGATAAGAAAATCCTATTTCAGGGGTTGTGATGGCTTCAGTTATCTAGAAGATCAAAAGTCTCACAGAATTTCCATCCATACAAAAGATAATATTCCTTTTTATCCAACCTAAATTGTTTTGTAGTAATATTAACAAGGACTTTTTACCAAAATTACTATTCATCGCCAGTTTTTTAAGTAAATTCAAATCTTATCCAAAATTTAGATTGAAAATTTAAACATAGGACGGTAATAATGCACGTACAATTATTGATTTGTTGTTGGTATACAATTGATTTTTCAATTGATTTATTTATTTGTACAATTATGAATTATTGATGTCCTTAGGGATAAAATGACCCCCAAAAGCCCACGGGGAAAGGTTTTTAAGTTGTAAAATTTGCCCATTGTTTTATTTGTTATTGGGAATATGCATACATTTTCTGGGTGGGAGGGGAGGAAGAATTTTTTGCTATGAGGGTTTTACACTGAGAAAATCTCCCATAGAGAGGGAAGTTTCCAGGGGGTGAACTTTTCAGATGAAATTTTACACTTAGTGAATTTGCCAGAATTCCTATACGAAATTTCTTTATGTCTTGCTTTTTCTTTACCGATTAAATTTTAGGAGTGGAGATGTTAAGGGTAATTGTCCGGGGTAAATTTTTGCCTGCATGAATTCCCAGAGGATATTTCTATGCGGAGGAGGATTTTTCCGTAAAGGTGGAGCAAGGTATCCTGGTGTTATTAAAAAAGGATCAGAAATTAAATAAAAAAACAAGTTTCTTCGACTGAAAGTGAGGAGCAACAATAAAACTCGAAATGAAAAAAAATTATTACGTATATGAGAAGGGTTGCCCCCTTCTCAATTCTTCGCTCTTCACGCTGCAGTTTTTCGGCACTTTACAAAATGTTACTTATTCTTCTAATTAAACAACCCTTGTGTTTCAGGACATGTTTTTAAAGAATTGGCGCAACATTTAAACTTTAGCGTAAAGAACGAGGGGTTGAGGAGGGGGCAACCCTACTCATATACGTAATAATTACTGTTCGTTTTAAATTTTAATGTTCCTCCTTATTTTCCGTCAAAAAACTTTTTTAATTTATCTAAGGAAGCTGACGCTATTTTTCTAAAGGCAATGAAAAAAGCATGTCGATTAAAGTAAAAGTATATTAAAATCGAAAAATTAATTAATTAAAAAATACACAAGACAATAGCCTACTTTCAAAAACTAAGATATAAATTCCCAGCATTCAGTTCTGTTGAGCAATGCCGAAGTGTTGGACAGATATGTTTGAACAATATCGATCGTTTTGAACTTGGTTATCAACACCAATATTTAATGCCTTTAGACTCATTTGTTTATAAAAAGTAACGTATAATCAAAGTAGTTTGTCCAAAGTAAAACATTAAAACTAAGGTTAAGAAAATCAAACACACATTTTGATTTAATTTTGAATGCCAAAAACCAATATATTTGACACCTTTATACTTCATAACTGTAAAACAAATGATAATAAAACACAAAAAACGTATCCACTCAGGGGGAAAATACAAAAATTCCCAGTATTCCGTTCATGGAAAACATTTCTGATTATAGTTGCTTCATATATAAGCTCATGGGTACTCTGGTAATGCAAGTAAAAGTTGACGACAATATTTACCGAAATTGCCCCTTATTAAGTTGTAACAACACGAACTTTCTTGTGTACTAATAACTGCACTTATTACTAATAAACAAATACATATTTTGGATCCCCATGAACAGCGGATTCTTTGATTTATCAACAGTTAGGCTGTTACCCTTTTGTTATAGGGTCAAAATCTATTGGCAGGCAGTCAACAATGGGGCAAGATACATTATTTCCATGGATTTTCCATATTCTGCCTTTTTTCTTTTGGTTTCCTTATAATTACTTTATAGTCTGAAGTTTCCGAGTCAATTTTTACCAGAATGTCAATATTGCTTTGGATGTTATCTCCATTTCCTCCATGGTGTATAAATTGTTTATTCCTACTATAAAATTTGAATCCTGGAATTTGTAAGAGAGCTGAGTGGTGAACCTTCAGCCAAGTTTTAGTAAGACAGATAAGCTGAAAAATTAATACTTAACAAGTACTTATGTCGTTGATTATCTACAAGAGAAGAGTTTCAGGAGAACTTTCTAATGAACAGTTGGATATGAAACTAGAGGGTTTAGAATTAGACAATATACAAGGTAGATTGAGCAGTTTCTGGAGTGAAATATTATGCAATACCTTGGGGAGGGAAGTTAGAAAAGCAGCTAAGGATATTAGAATTGGCTTACATTTCTAAGTTGTCTTTAGCTAAATTGTTTTTTCAATAAAGTTAAAATGAATCAGGAAATTTCTTACTCACACGATCTTTGGAGTTATGCTATATGAGGACCTTCAACGTCCATTCTTCTTTCAATAGTTTTTGGTGACATTCTTCATCTCACAGATTGCATTCGAGCATCCCTTACCCAACATATCAGGATAGCCTAACTTGATTTAATCTGTATGAGATAAAAATAACTACCTTTCGTGTCATATGCTAGCTGAAGGACAACTTGGACAAAAATAACATCGATCATGTTTACTCCAATGAAAACGTGCCAGTTTTTGCTATTGCAACACTGGCCCTTTTTTATCTTTAAATGCAATTTCATGTTTGTCTGTTTTTGAAATGACTAAATTATTTGCTATAACGTAACGTCACTTATCCAGCAACTAATCCAGACTGTTTCAAATGGCAATCCTCTTATACCCTGACGTCAATTACGTCTAATAAAACTCATAAGGATAAGTAATCAGGTTTATCGGATAAGTAATCTCGGTATGATCAAACGCACTAATATTGTCAAAATACGGCTTACTTTTTTTTTACTGTTAAACAGATAAAATGGCCAAGATAGTTTTTCCAAGAAAAATATGCCAGTACTATATTTTATCTTTTTTTTAAATATTTTTATTTGTTATTTTGAAGGTACTCATGCGGAAGGGGAAGCGTGGATGTGCCAGTTTTATCCAATCCCAATTTAGCAGTTCCTCAGATTCGTCACAAGTCAACATTCTCTTGGACAAATTATTAAATCCCTTTAAAACCCATTGATGACTGGGATACTGTTGATTGGACCAAGGGGTTAATAGCTGGTGGAAGGACTCCCAGTGAATTTCAAGTCACTGGTAGGTTCTTATTCATATCTGCAGTACTTACAAACCGGCGCACATGGGGGACACAAGGGAATTCTCTCACCTCCACTTCAAAAAACTCTCCTAAGGGAAAACTAGACCCTTGTAATGTGCTCTCTTTATGTATACTCCTTTCAAGGAAATTTTTCACCTCCTTTCCTCCACTTATTTATGGGGTAGATCAGTCAGGGGAACTTGAAGATTTCTTAGAACTGAAACCAGTACTAATATGAAGAAAATTATCCTAATTCTCAAAATTGTTTCACTTTCAAGTTTCATACCCAAATACTATTGAGCCAACATCCTTTCTTTTTTAACTTTCCTCCAGAGGGATTAGCTGAAATGGATTATCAGATATTCCTCTTCTTCTTCTGTTTTGGATAGTTATAGAGATACTTTCGTATAATCTCATCACTGAATCAAATTCTGGACTACGGTCCAGAATCAAGGCAATAGCTCATGTTCTATTTCTCCTAACCCAACTGGGCTACAGATTAATTTTTTGAGCCCACATGTCAACAGTGTAAGTACTACTTACATAGCAGCAAAGACCATTAGGACATATGTGGAAAGAGTTTCTGTCTGCTTGAGAAAGAAATGAAGATCCCCAAAAGATATGATTAAATACCATAATGCACCAGTTACCAGAGAGTAAAAAAATGTTCTGACTTTAAATAAAAACAGGTTAACTAGTTTTATTCTAGAATTTGAGCAATGTACAAGATCACAAGTTCACAAATTGAGAAACTTGAAAATCTACAGCTTTTCATTGTGTTGTGATAAATGATAAGGAAAACAAACACAAAATCTTAAGGGAGATTGTCCTGATTTTCAGAACTATTCCACTGTCAAGTTTCTTGCTGAAATTCTATTGAACCCACCAACTTTCCCTCTTCACCTTGCACCTACTGGGGATTAGCCAAAATAGATCACCAAACAGCCCCTTCTTTTTTTATTCTTGTTTGGATTGGTATGGAGATACTTTGGTATAATATCATCACCAGAATCATTTCCGGGACTAGACTTCTGACCAAGACTTGCTCTGATGTCTGATGTCAGCTCTGATGTCTCCTAACCCTACCGGGCTGCGGATAAATTCTTCAAGGCAAAATGGCAACAGTGCTTACCATTAGGACATATGAAGAGAAAGTTCCAGTCTACTTCAGCAAGAGATGAAGATCAGGACACAATACTGTAATTTAGCTGCTACTAGGTAGTAAAATGCGTGTTCTGACTTAAGGTCTGCTAAGATTCAAGAAATTTATAACGTTTCCAAGTTCACACATTGAGAACTTGAAAATCTACAACTTCTTATTATGACAAATTGTAAGGAATATTTTGTGTATGCGTGATGTGTGTACGCTTATGTGGTATTGTTCTGTATTTTTAAGGTATTTTCCTTTTTTTACTAAAAATATAAAGAAATGTCCACCTTACTCTTATTAAATAAATCTAAAGAAACTGAAAAATAATATCTGTTAAAACGACCATTTTAAAGTAAAAACAGGTCATTCCTGTTTTAGGTAAAGAACAGAAAATATGGGCGCCTTTTCATCCCTTCGTGGTTTTTGTAATTGTGTCGGTTTTAGGCTACCATTTTCGTTTCCACAGTTAGCAGAAGACAATAAACTGCATATAATAATACCACAGTGAGAGATGCAAGGGCCACTTACTGTCCACCAGCTGGTGTACATCTCTGAACGCCACACTGTCCAACTGAGCTTGGAACAGTTTCGTCACGCCTGGTGCATTTCCCACAACACTGGACACAGTGACATATGGCGATTTGACACACGGCGTTTTACTCGGAGAGATGCTTCTCTTTAACGTGCCGAATTTTCAAAAGACATAATGGAAAAAGAATTGAAGACGAAAATAAGGATACTTCCTGCCAATGAAAAAAGGAAGGATAGATATAAGGATATTTCAACCGAGACCTCTGCTCGACCGTCCTCAATGCAAAAATGTAAATAAACTATATAAAATATGCGGATTAAAGTCCTAATGACAAAATAATGACAAGCCTAAAAACTCAACAAAAACTGTTTGTTCTGTCGTTGTCAAGCAAACTTCAAAAGGTTCGATTTGCGTTGGATTCTTTTTTCTTTTTTTTTTTTAGCACTGAGGACGACTTGGCGGAGGTCCTTGTTGAAATATTTGCTTGTTTCTTCGTCTTCATGGTTCGCCACTGGCTTACAAAATTCTCGTTTTTTCGCCCTTTTTTATTTTATTTTTCATTTTGTTATTTTCTTTCCTTTCTGAGTTTCACATAGTTATGATAATAAGTAGTTAATAATAACATAATGACATAGTTAATAATAATAATATAGTTGACAATAGTCAATAATAATAATTAATTGATTCTTCTTTGATAATAAGACAACCCAATTTAAATCATAATTGTTTTATGTATGTCGGACTTTCCTAAGAAAAAATATCCAGCATTAGTGTTGTTTATAGAACAACGCCTAATTGATCTCAACGCTTATGACGTGTGATGTATTTATTATTGGAACACAGTATCGTAAATTTATGGAAATTTAGAAGGGGTATATTTTTCAAAATCTGGAGGGGGGGGTAATTGTATTACATATTTAATTATTTCCATGATAATGCCAAAAAAGCCATATTCAATAGAAAAATATCAAAATGATTTGTTCAAAGTTCAAGGAGGAGGAGAATATTGAGCGGAAATATGCACCCATTTCTTTCATTTACTCTGCTTTTGGAATCTCATTCTCTGTTTCCTACTGCTTTTCTGCTACATTTTTTCCTCTTTTGATACCCTTCTCTGTAATTCCCCATTTTCTTTCACTTTATTTTTCTTTTACCCATGTGGTGAGACGGATTTTTTCTGTATTTCTGGTTCTAATGCCTTGAGAAAGGATTGATATTGTATCTTTTTTTCCTTTAGTTCGTCGATACAACACTGCTACAACCTGTGGACTTGTCTGGACAGCAAATTTTGTTGCTTATAGATGCCGGACCTTTGGAATTTCTCCGTGTATGTCAGTAGAGATGGGGGTGTTACTCGTGACAGGACCACGTGGTTTATGGTTTTCTCAGTGAGAATGAAAAAACAGGAATTTTCTCACTTGGAAAAACATGAATTTTGTCACATTTATGGATGTTTTCATGGATGGATATGTGTGTTGTTCGATTTATTTGATGTTTTTCTCGGATGTCAACATCAAATTATGGATGTTTTATGGTTTTTGTCAGTGAGAATTTGAAAAACATGAATTTTCTCACATTTATTTCTGTTTTCATGGTTTTTGTCAGTGAGAATTTGAAAAACAGGAACATTGTCACTTTCAAGGATGTCAACAGCAATTCATGTCTGATTTATGGTTTTCTCAGTGAGAATGAAAAAACAGAAACTTGCTCACTTGGATTTACATAATCGCTAGGGGAAATTATTGATTCACGGAGGGGAAATTAAGAAACAAACATGGCTTCATTGTTGTTTGGCTAGCCTAACCTGTGAAATTGATTTACATAATCGATAGGGGAAATTATTGATCCACGAAGGGGAGAATTAGAAAACATAAAAGCTTCTTTAATCTTAGGTCTGAGGGATAAACGTTCTTTAGGCCAGAGAGAAAAATTAATATTCTATTTTCAAATAGGGCTTCATTGATCTTTAGGGTCAGGAATTATAATTAACAACACATGTTATCTTGGACTTATGAGGGAGTCTAAAGAGATAGAAATTCTATTTTTAAATACGGCTTCACGGAGCTTTAAGTCGGAGAGGTAAATTGATATTCTAACGAAACCCTAATAGTTTAGCTAGGAAAATTTATGAGATGAAGATATTAACGTAGGAAAGGGTTTCCTAGAAATTTGAAATGCGTTAGCGCAGAGATGCCATACAAAAGGAACACGCTGAAATTACGTTTAGGGATTATTTGGGAGAAACGTTTTTATCCATTTTATGTGATTATTTCAGAGAAACCGTTAGAGACATTTTGAAAGAAGATTTTAGAAAGGGTTTTAGAAGAGGTTTTGAGTGTGGTCGTTATAATACACAAGTTCCATTTGAACAGTGTTGTGAGGTCCTCTAACCCAACCCCAAAGGGTTCCAATCCTCCTACCCCAACCCCGAAGGAAGCCCCTGGTCCTCAAAGGTCCACCGGGCTCCCAAAGGCCCTCCCCCGGTCCCCCACTGTCCCCCTGGCCCCCAACTGCCCCCCCGGTCACTCAAAGGTCCCCCAATCTCCCAACGGGCCACCGGCGCCTCCAAAGGACCACCCCAGACCCTCAACGGCCATCCCCGGGCCCCCCAAAGGCCCATCGAGCTCCCAAAGGACCAACGGGTCCCAAAGGCCATCCACCGGTCCCCAAATGTCACCCAGACACCCAAAGGCCCTCCCTGTGCCCCAAAGGCCCTCCCTGTGCCCCAAAGGCCCTCCCCCGGCCCCCTCCTCCTCCTCCTCCCACCACCTCCTCCTCCTCCTCCTCCTCCTCCCTCCTCCTCCTCCTCCTCCCTCCTCCTCCTCCTCCCACCTCCTTCCTCCTCCTCCTCCCACCTCCTCCCACCTCCTCTCTCCTCCTCCTCCTTCTTCTCCTCCTCCTCTCCCCCCCCCCATTCCCTCCCCATTTTTTATACTTTTTTTGTGCATTGAGACACAGAACGACCCCCTGCCCCCGGCCCCTCCCCCTCCAAAGGTCTGATTTTTTCAAAGTTCATTTTGAATTTCTTTCATTGAAATGCAAGAGTTGGAATATTTCAGTAGTGTTTGGTTGTGGTTTACCTTGTCACAGTTACATTTTCTTGATTTTTCAAATTTCATTTTGAATTTCTTTCGTTGAAATGCAAGAGTTGGAATATTTCCTTAGTGTTAGGGTGTAGTTTACAATTTCACAGTTACATTAACTTAATTTTTCATAGTTCATTTTTAATTTCTTTCGTTGAAATGCAAGAGTTGGAATATTTCACTAGTGTGATGTTGTCGTTTAACCTGTCACAGTTACATTCCCTTCTTTTTTGATAGTCCAATTTGAATTTCTTTCGTTGAAATGCAAGAGTTGGACTATTTCAGTAGGGTTTTGTTGCTGTTTAACATTTCAAAGTTAAAGTAAATTTATTTGTGAAAGTAAATTTTGAATATATTTAGTTGAAATGAAAGAGTTGGAATATTTAAGTAGTGTTTGGTTGCGGTTTACATTGTCACAGTTACAGTAACTTTATTTTTCAAAGTTTATTTTGAATTTCTTACATTGAAATGCAAGAGTTGGAATATTTCAGTAGTGTTTGGTTGTGGTTTACCTTTTCACAGTTACATTTTCTTTATTTTTCAAATTTAATTTTGAATTTCTTTCTTTGAAATGAAAGAGTTGGAATATTTTAGTAGTGTTTGGTTGAGGTTTACCTTGTCACAGCTACATTCACTTTATTTTTCAAAGTTAATTTTGAATTTATTTATTTGAAATTCAAGAGTTGGAATATTTCACTAGTGTTTGTTTATGGTTTACAATGTGACAGTTACATTAACTTAGTTTTTAAAAGTTCATTTGAATTTCTTTCATTGAAATGCATGAGTTGGAATATTTCACTAGTGTTTGGGTGCGGTTCACCTTGTCACAGTTACATTATCTTTATTTTTCAAAGTTAATTTTGAATTTATTTATTTGAAATTTAAGAGTTGGAATATTTCAGTAGTGTTTGGTCGTGGTTTACCTTGTCACAGTTACATTCTCTTAATTTTTCAAAGTTCATTTTGAATTTCTTTCGTTGAAATGCAAGAGTTGGAATATTTCAGTAGTGTTTGGTTGCGGTTTACGTTGTCACAGTTACATTCACTTAATTTTTAAAAGTTAATTTTGAATTTCTTTATTTTAAGTGCAAGAGTTTGAATATTTCAGTAGTGTTTGGTTGAGGTTTACCTTGTCAAAGTTACATTAAAATAATTTTTCAAAGTTCATTTTGAATTTCTTTCTCTGAAATGAACGAGTTGGACTATTTCACTAGTGTTTGGTTGTGGTTTACATTGTCACAGTTACATTTTAATTATTTTTAAAAGTTAACTTTGAATTTATTTCTTTGAAATTACCGATTTTTAATATTTAAATAGTGTTTGGTTGTGGTTTAAAATGTCAAAGTTACATTGTCCTGATTTTTCAAAGTTTTATTTTGAATTTCTTTCATTGAAATGCAAGAGTTGGAATATTTCAGTAGTGTTTGGACGCGGTTTACCTTGTCACATTTACATTTTCGTGATTTTTCAAAGCTAATTTTGAATTTCTTTCATTGAAATGCAAGAGTTGGAATATTTCAATAGTGTGATGTTGTGGTTTACATTGTCAAAGATACATTTTATTGATTATTCAAAAGTTAATTTTTAATTTCATTATTTGAAATGAAAGAGTTGTAATATTTCAGTAGTGTTTGGTTGTGGTTTACCTTGTCAAAGTTACATTTTCTTGATTATTCAAAGTTCTTTTGAATTTCATTCGTTGAAATGCAAGAGTTGGAATATTTCAGGAGTGTTTGGTTGTTGTTTACCTTGACATAGCTACAGTCTCTTTATTTTTCAAAGTACCTTTTGAATTTCTTTCTTGGAAATTAACGATTTTAAATATTTCAGAAGTGTTTTGTTGTGGTTTAACTTGTCACAGTTACATTTTCATGATTATTCAAAGTTTATTATAAATTTATTTAGTTGAAAAGAAAGAGTTGGACTAGTTCAGTAGTGTTAGTTTATGGATTACCTTACCGAAGTTACATTTTATTGATTCTTAAAAGTTCATTTTTAATTTCATTCGTTGAAATGCAAGAGTTGTACTATTCCAGTAGAGGTTGGTTGTTGTTTATATTGTCACAGTTACATTTTCTTGATTTTTAAAATTTAAATTTTAATTTAATTCTTCTAAATGAAAGAGTTGGAATATTTCAGTAGTGTTTGATTTTGGGTTACATTGTCACAGTTACATTTTATTGATGTTTCAAAGTTAATTTTTAATTTCTTTAGTCGAAATGAAAGAGTTGGATTATTTCAGTCGTGTATGGTTATGGGATACCTTGTCACACTTACATTTTATAGATTTTTCAATGTACAATTTTAATTTCTTTCTTTGAAAAGAAATATATGGACTATCTCAGTAGTGCTTGATGGTGGGTTACATTGTCACGGTTAATTTTTCAGGATTTTCAAATGTTAATTTTAATTTATTTAGTTTAAATTAAAGAGTTTGAATATTTCAGTAGTGTGTTCTTGTGGGTTACCTCTTCACAGATAAATTTTCTTGATTTTCAATGTACATTTTGAATTTCTTTCATTGATATAAAATATATGTTCTATTTAAAAATTAGGTGTGTGATTTTTCACTTTTCACAGTTCACTATTAGTTATTCTTCAATGTTCATTTTGAATTTCTTTCGTTGAAATGCAATAGTGGGAATATATAAGTAGTGTTTGACAGTTGTTTAAAATCTGACAGTTCCATTTTCTTGATTTTTAATTGTTCATTTTGAATTTCTTTCTTTGAAATGCAAGAGTTGGACTATTTTAGTAGTGTTTTCTCGTTGTTTACCGTGTCACAGTTACAGGTTAGTGTTATTTAAAAGTTAATTTTTAATTTATTTCTTTTAAAATAACGAGTTGTAGTATTTCTGTAGTGTTTGGTCATTGTTATCAGTTTAACAGTTAAATATTCATGATTTTTATAAGATCAATTCGAATGTATTTCTTTTAATTGCAAGAGTTGGACTATATCCGTAGGGTTTGTTAGTCGTTTACCATGTCACAGATACATTTTTTTGATTTTTTAAAGTTCATTTGAATTTAGTTAGTCGAAATTCAATATTTTGAATATTTAAGTAGTGTTTGTTCGATTTGTTAATCGTAACATTTAAATAGTCTTTATGTTTAAAATTTAAGTTTGAATATGTTTCTTTGAAATGCAAGAGTTGGAATATTTCATTAGTGTTTGATTGTGGTTTACCTTGTAACAGTTACATTCTCGTGATTGTTCAAATTTAATTTCTATTTTCTTTCTTTGAAATTCAAGAGTTGGACTATTTCAGTCGTTTGTGGTCGTGGTTTACCTTGTCACAGTTACATTTTCTTGATTTTTCAAAGCTCATTTCGAATTTATTTCATTGAGAAGCAATAGTTGGAATATTTCAGTAGTGTATGGATATTTTTTACCTTGTCACATTTACATTTTCGTTATTTTTAAATGTTCATTTTGAATTTCATTCATCTAAATGAAAGATTTTTTCTATTTAAGTTGTGTTTGGTGGTTGTTTTACATTGTCTAAGTTACATTTTAGTGATTTTTAAATTTGTATTTTTTATTGATTTCATTGAAATGAACGATTTTGAATATTTAAATAGTGTTTGGTTTTTGTATTACCTGTCAAAGTTACAATTTAATGATTTAAAAATGTTCATTATGTATATATTAAATTGACCTGTAAGATTTAGACTATTTAATTAATGTTTGGTTGTGTATTAACAGGTCAGAGTTACATTTTCATTATTTTTAAAATTTAATTTGAATTCAATTAGTTTAAATGAAAGAGTTGGACTATTTAAGTAGAGTATTTTTCTGGTATAAATTGTCAAAGTTACATTTTCATGATTTTCCAAGTTAATTTTGAATTTCTTTCGTTGAAATGCAAGAGTTGGAATATTTCAGTAGTGTTTGGGCGTGGTTTCCCTTGTCACAGTTACATTTTATTGATTATACAAATATCATTTTGAATTTCTTTAGTTTTAAATCAATAGTTGTACTAATTCAGTATCTTTTGGTTTTTGTATTCACTGTCAAATATTGATGTTATGTATATTTGAAAGTTCATAGTGAATTTCTTTATTCGGAATGCAAGAGTTGGAATATCTCAGTAGTGTTCGGTTGTGGTTTAACTTGTCAAAGTTACATCTTCTTAATTCTTAAATGTTAATTTTTAATTTATTTCGTTGAAATGCAAGAGTTGGAATATTTCAGTAGTGGTTGGTTGTGGTTTAACTTGTCAAAGTTAAATTTTCGTGATTTTTGAAATTTCATTTTGAATTTCTTTCGTTGACAAGAAAGAGTTGTAATATTTAAGTTGTGTTTACATGGTGTTTAAAATGTAAAAGTTAAATTTTCATTATTTTTAAATTTTTAATTTTAATTTAGTTAGTTTAAATTCAAGTTTTTTAATCTGTCATAAGGTTCTTGTTAGTTTTTACCGTGAAACCGTTAAAAGATATCTATTTTTTAACTTTTAATTTTTAATTTATTAATTTTAATTGACAGTATCTTAATATTTAAATAGTTTCTTGTTACGTTTTAAATTGTCAAAGTTACAGTATATTTTTTTTTAAAATACCATTTCTTATTTATTTAGTTTAAATGCAAGAGGTGGTGTATTTCTGCCTTGGTTGGTCGTGTTTTAACATGTAACAGTTAAATGATAGTTATTTTTAAAAGATAAATTTGTACTTCTGTCATTTAAAATATTTATTTTATATCTTTAATTAGTGGTTGGTATTTTTTTACATTGTCACTGCTACAGTTTCTAGATTTTTCACATCTAATTATTATTTTATTTCTATTAAATGAAATAGTTTGGCTATTGAAGAAGTTTTGGCTTATGGGTTAACTTGTCACAGCTAAATTTGATATATTTTTAAAATAAAAGTTGAATCTATTTATTTGAAATTAATTATATTTAATATTTATGTTGTGTCTTGTTATTGGTTCACGTGTAACAGTTAAACTTTAATGATTTTTAATATGTAATTTTTATTTAATTTATTTTCAGTGAAAGAGATGTACTATTTCACTCTTTTATGGTTATTTTTTACATTTTCGCGTTTAAATTTTATCGTTTTTTAAAATTATATTTTTAATTATATAGTTTTAATTAAATAGTTGGAATATTTAAGTAGCTTTTGGTTGTCGTTTAACTTGTCACAGTTACATTTTATTGATTTTTCAAACTTCATTTTGAATTTCTTCTTTGAAATGTAAGAGTTGGAATATTTCAGTAGTGTTTGATTGTGGTTTACCTTGTCACAGTTACATTTTCTTGATTTTTCAATGTTAATTTTGAATTTCTTTATTGAAATGCAAGAGTTGGAATATTTCACTAGTGTACCGTTGTGTTTTACCTTTTCACATTTACACACATGTATACCCATGTACACACATATCCTTATCTTAATCGCTCATGATAGGTTAACCTAACCTTTTCCGGTGAGTATGGTTAGGTTAGACTAGATTAAGTTAGGTTAGATTAGACTAGGCTAGTTAGCCTACATACGCTTCACTTAGGTTAGCTTAGGTTAGGTGAGAGACATGCGAAAAGTTAGGTGTATGATTAGGTTAGGTTAGATTAGGCTAGGTTAGGTTAAGTTATGGACGGATCGTTGAGCCGAATTCCGCGCACTTCTTAACTCTCACTTCATCGATCATCCCTACACATCCAATGTCCGAATCTAACCTAACCTAACCTCATCCTCCCACACTCAGGTATCATGTCTCTCACCTAACAACAGATCCACAAACAGAAAGCTTATGACGGATCAAATCCAAGCTGCTCATATACCCTAACTGAATCTAGTCTAACCTAACCATACTCACCGGAAAAGGTTAGGTTAACTTATCAAGAGCAATCATGATGAGCACCAGTGTTTACATGTGTATACATGTGTGTACATGTTACACTTTAAACCCCAATCGGAAACTCTTGAAAAATTCAAACTAGCTCATTACAACTAATTAAATTCAAAATTAACTTAGAAATATAAATAAAATGATGATTTTACCATTAAAACCAACCACACCCCATAATTACATATTAATACAATTTAAATAAACATTTAGAAATTCAAATTTTTGTATGAACATTAGATATAAGTTCCCTCTGAGAAGTTAACCCCCAACCACAATCGACTTAAATATTAAATCCAGTGAATTTAAAATAAATAAATTAAAATTTAATATTGAAAATCTAGACAATTTCACTGCGACTATGTAATCCACAAACAAAAACAAGTGAAATATTACAACTCGTTCAATTAAAAGAAATAAAATAAAAATGAAATTTTAAAATTCTTTAAAGTTTAACTGTGACAAGTTAAACCAAAACAAAACACTAATGAAATATTAAATCTAATGAATTACATATATATACATAAAAATTATATTTGAAAATAATATAAAATGTAGCTGTGACAAGTTAACAAACCAGAACACACTACTGAAATAGTACAACTCTTTCTTTTCAACTAAATAAATTCAAAATGAGCTGTGAAAAATCAAGAAAATGTAACTGACAAGGTAAACCACTACCAAACACTACTGAAATAGTTCAACTCATGCTTCTCAATGAAAGAAATTAAAAATGAACTTTGAAAAATCAAGAAAATGTAACTGTGACAGGGTAAATCACGAAAAAACACTACATAAATAAATCAACTCGTTCATTACAACGAAATAAAATAGAAGTGGAAATTGAAAAATAAAGAGAATTTAACTGTTAAAATGGAAAAAGAACAAAGAAACTTCATAAATAAAAAGAAAAAATCAATTAAAATACATAAATAAAAAAATAAAATTTTAAATAAAGATAAAATTTAACTGTTTCAATGTAAAAACTAAAAATACGTTACTTAAATAGTCAAAATATTTAATTTAAACTAAATAAATTAAAAATAAAATTTAAAAAATAAATAAAATGTAAATGTGAAACTTTAAACCCAATTTAAAACACTCATTAAGGAGTACAACTCTTTCTTTCAAAGAAAGAAATTCAAATGAAATATTTTAAAAAATTAAATTGTAAGTTTGACAATTTAAAAAACCCCAAAACAATACTGAAATATTAAACCTAGTGCATTTCAACTAAAGACATTAACAAGTAAATGTGTAGAATAAATAAAATGTATCTTTGAAAAGTCCAAAAACAACCACTCAGTCCTTAAATAGTCAAACTCTTGCATTTCAACTATAGAAATTAAAAATTAACTTTGAAAAATCAAGAAAATGTAACTGTGACAATTAAAACCACAACCTCACTCTACTGAAATATTCCAACTCTAGAATATCAAATAAAGAAATTAAAAATGAACTGTTAAAAATATATAAAATTTAACTTTGACAATTTATACAACGACCAATTTATACTTAATTATTCCAACTATTTCATTTCAAAGAAGGAAATTCAAATGAAATTTGTAGAATCGTTAAAATTTAACTGTGAAAATTTAAACAATTACAAAACTCTACCGAAATATTCCAACTATTGAATTTCAACTAAATGAATTCAAAATGAAAATTTAAAAATAAAGAAAATGTAAATGTGAACTTGTAATCCTCCACCAAACATTATTGAAATATTCCAACGATTACGGATAAATGTAAGAAATTCAAAATTAACAAAGAAAAATAAATAAAATTTAAATGAGACAGGTTAAAACACAAACACAAATGCTATAAATAATCAAAATATTTCATTTAAAGTGAATAAATTCAAAATTAACATTGAAAAATCAAGAAATGTACGTGTTAAAATGTAAACCACAACCAAACACTAGTTAAATATGCAAAAACGTGAATTTAAACTAAAGAAATTCAAACGTAAATTATACAACTCAAGAAATTTTCACGGTGAAACGGTCTACCATAACCATCCACAATTGAAATATTCCAACTCTTGCATTTCAACGTAAGAAATTCAAAATGAACTTTGAAAAATCAAGAACATTTAACTGTGACAATTTAAACCACAACCAAACACTACTTAAATATTCCAACTCTTGCATTTCAATGAAATAAATTCAAAATGAACATTTAAAAATCAAGAAAATGTAACTGTTACAATGTAAATCACAATCAAACACTACTGAAATAGTCCAACTCTTGATTTTCAACGAAAGAAATTCAAAATGAACTATTAAAAATCATTAAATTGTAACTGTGACAAGTTAAACCGCAACACAACAATAATTAAATATACAAACTAGTGAAATAAATATAAATAAACTAATATTGACATTCAAAAATAAAGAAAATTTAAAGGTTACAATGTAAAACACGACATCACACGACTGAGATAATACAACTCTTTAATTTAAAAGTCATAAATACGAAATTATCTTTTAAAAATCATGAAATTTTAACTGTGAAACTGTAAAAAATGACCAAACACGACTGACTTAGTACAACTCTTTCATTTAAAAGATATAAATTAAAAATTAACTCTTAAAAATCACGAAATTGTAACTTTGAAAAGGTAAACAACGAACAAACACTACTGAAATAGTCCAACTCGTTCATTTAAACGAAAGAAATTCAAATGACCTATTAAAAATCAAGAAAATGTAACTGTGACATGTTAAACAACAGAAAAACACTACTGAAATAGTCCAACTCTTTCATTTCAACGAAAGAAATTCAAATGAACATTTAAAAATCATGAAAATGTAGCTGTGACACTGTAACCCACGCCCAAACACTTCTGAAATAGTCCATCTCTTGCATTTCAAAGAAAGAAATTCGAAATGAACTTTTAAAAATCAATAAAATGTAAATTTGACAAGGTAAAAAACAATAAAACAATGCTTACATATTAAAACTCTTGAATTACAATTATAGACATTAAAATTAACTTTGAAAAATAAATAAAATTTTAAAGTTACATGGTAACACATATGCAAGCCCTAATTAAATATTCCATCTCTTGCTTTTCAAAGAAAGAAATTAAAATTGAACTTTGAAAAATCAAGAAAATTTAAATGTGACAATTTAACCAATAACCATACAATACTTAAATAATCCAACTCTTTAATTTAATCTAAATAAATTAAAAATTAACTTTTAAAAATCAAGAAACTGTAACTGTGAAAAGTTAAACCACAACCAAACACGACTGAAATATTACAAGTCTTTCATTACTACGAATTAAATTCAAAATGAACTATGAAAAATCAAGAAAATGTAACTGTGAGAAGGAAAAACACAAACAAACTCTATTGAAATATTCCAACTCTTGAATTTCAACTAAATAAATTCAAAATGAACATTGAAAAATCAAGAAAATTTATATATGGAAAGTTAACCAACAAACAAACAATACTGAAATAGTCAAAAAATTGCATTTCAACGAAAGAAATTCAAAATGAACTTTGAAGAATCTTGAAAATGTAACTGTGACAATGAAAACTACAAACAAACACTAATTAAATATTTAAACTCTTTCATTTCAAAGAAATAAATTCAAATGAACATTTAAAAATCAAGAAAATGTATATCTTAAAAGTTAAATCAAAAACAAACACTACTGAAATATTCCAACTCTTTCATTTCAACGAATGAAATTCAAAAAGAACTTTGAAGAATCAAGAAAATGTAACTGTGGCAAGGTAAACCACAGCCAAACACTACTGAAATATTCCAGCTCTTGCATTTCAAAGAAATAAATTAAAACTGCAAAATTAAACATAATTTAAATTGGACATTTACAAAGGTAAAACATACCATAATGTTACTGAACGAGTCGTACAATTTAATTTTAATGTTTGAAATTCAAAATAACCTTTGAAATAACGGGAAAATGTAACTGTGACAAGGTAAACCACAACCAAACACTACTGAAATATTCCAACTCTTGCATTTCAACGAAAGAAATTCAAAATAAACTTTGAAAAATCAGGAAAATGTAACTGTGACATGGTAAACCACAACCAAACACTAGTGAAATATTCCAACTCTTGCATTTCAATGAAAGAAATTCAAAATAAACTTTGAAAAATAAGTAAAATGTAACTGTGACATTGTAAACCACAACCAAACACTAGTGAAATATTCCAACTCTTGCATTTCAACGAAAGAAATTCAAAATGAACTTTGAAAAATTAAGTGAATGTAACTGTGACAAGGTAAACCTCAACCAAACACTACTGAAATATTCCAACTCTTGCATTTCAACGAAAGAAATTCAAAATTAACTTTGAAAAATCAAGAGAATGTAACTGTGACAAGGTAAACCACCACCAAACACTACTGAAATATTCCAACTCTTGCATTTCAACGAAAGAAATTCAAAATGAACTTTGAAAAATTAAGAGAATGTAACTGTGACAAGGTAAACCACTACCAAACACTAGTGAAATATTCCAACTCTTGCATTTCAAAGAAAGAAATTCAAAATGAACTTTGAAAAATCAAGAAAATGTAACTGTGACAAGGTAAACCGCAACCCAACACTAGTTAAATATTCCAACTCTTGCATTTCAATGAAATAAATTCAAAATGAACTTTTAAAACTTAATCGAATGTAACTGTGACATGGTAAACCATAATCAAACACTAGTTAAATATTCCAACTCTTGCATTTCAACGAAAGAAATTCAAAATGAACTTTGAAAAATTAAGGGAATATAGCTGTGACAAGGTAAACCGCAACCAAACACTACTGAAATATTCCAACTCTTGCATTTCCATGAAAGAAATTCAAAATGAACTTTGAAAAATAAAGAAAATGTAACTGTGACAAGGTAAACCACGACCAAACACTACTGAAATATTCCAACTCTTGCATTTCAATGAAAGAAATTCAAAATGAACTTTGAAAAATCAAGAAAATGTAACTGTGACAAGGTAAACCGCAACCAAACACTACTGAAATATTACAACTCTTGAATTTCAACGAAAGAAATTCAAAATGGACTATCAAAAATTAAGTGACTGTAACTGTGACATGGTAAACCGCAACCAAACACTACTGAAATATTCCAACTCTTGCAGTTCAACGAAAGAAATTCAAAATGGACTATCAAAAATTAAGGGAATGTAACTGTGACAGGGTAAACTACAACATCACACTAGTGAAATATTCCAACTCTTGCATTTCAAAGAAAGAAATTCAAAATGAACATTTAAAAATTAAGGTACTTTATCTGTGACAATTTAAACTACAACATAACAATAATTAAATATTCCAACTCTTGCATTTCAACGAAAGAAATTCAAAATGAACTTTGAAAAATCAAGAAAATGTAACTGTGACAAGGTAAACCACAACCAAACACTACTGAAATATTCCAACTCTTGCATTTCAATGAAAGAAATTCAAAATGAACTTTGAAAAAAATCAGACCTTTGGAGGGGGGAGGGGCCGGGGGCAGGGGGTCGTTCTGTGTCTCAATGCACAAAAAAAGTATAAAAAATGGGGAGGGAATGGGGGGGGAGAGGGGAGGAGGAGAAAGAGGGAGGAGGAGGAGGGAGGAGGTGGGAGGAGGTGGGAGGAGGAGGAGGAAGGAGGTGGGAGGAGGAGGAGGAGGAGGAGGAGGAGGAGGAGGAGGAGGAGGAGGGAGGAGGAGGTGGTGGGAGGAGGAGGAGGAGGGGGCCGGGGGAGGGCCTTTGGGGCACAGGGAGGGCCTTTGGGGCACAGGGAGGGCCTTTGGGTGTCTGGGTGACATTTGGGGACCGGTGGATGGCCTTTGGGACCCCGTTGGGCCTTGGGGAGCACGAGGGGGCGGTGGGGGGCCCGGGGAGGGCCGTTGAGGGTCTGGGGTGGGCCTTTGGAGGCGCCGGTGGCCCTTTGGGAGCTTGGGGGACCTTTGAGTGTCCGGGGGGCAGTTGGGGGCCTGGGGGACATTTGGGGACCGGTGGAGGGCCTTTGGGAGCCCGGTGGACCTTTGAGGACCGGGGGCTTCCTTCGGGGTTGGGGTATGAGGATTGGAACCCTTTGGGGTTGGGTTAGAGGACCTCACAACACTGTTCAAATGGAACTTGTGTATTATAACGACCACACTCAAAACCTCTTCTAAAACCCTTTCTAAAATCTTCTTTCAAAATGTCTCTAACGGTTTCGCCGAAATAATCCCATAAAATGGATAAAACCGTTTCGCCCAAATAATCCCTAAACGTAATTTCAGCGTGTTCCTTTTGTATGGCATCTGTGCACTAACGCATTTCAAATTTCTAGGAAACCCTTTCCTACGTTAATCTCTTCATCTCATAAATTTTCCTAGCTAAACTATTAGGGTTTCGTTAGAATATCAATTTACCTCTCCAAATTAAAGCTACGTGAAGCCGTATTTAAAAATATAATTTCTATATATATATACTCACTCATAATTACAAGATAAAAAGTGATGTCAAATATAATTCATGACACTAAAGATCAATGAAGCCCTATTTGAAAATAGAATATTAATTTTTCTCTCTGTCCTAAAGAACGTTTATCCCTCAGACCTAAGATTAAAGAAGCTTTTATGTTTTCTAATTCTCCCCTTCGTGAATCAATAATTCCCCCTAGCGATTATGTAAATCAAGTTCTCAGGTTAAGCTAGCCAAACAACATTGAAGCCATGTTTGTTTCTCAATTTCCCCTTCGTGAATCAATAATTTCGCCTAGCGATTATTTAAATCCATGTGAGAAAATTCCTGTTTTTTCATTCTCACTGAGAAAACCATATAACAGACATGAATTGCTGTTGACATCCTTGAAAATGACAAAGTCCCTGTTTTTCAAATTCTCACTGACAAAAAACCATGAAAACAGACATAAATGTGAGAAATTTCATGTTTTTCAAATTCTCACTGACAGAAACCATGAAACATCCATAATTTGATGTTGACATCCGAGAAAAACATCAAATAAATCGAACAACACACATATCCATCCATGAAAACATACATAAATGTGACAAAATTCATGTTTTTCCAAGTGAGAAAATTCCTGTTTTTTCATTCTCACTGAGAAAACCATAAACCACGTGGTGCTGTCACGAGTAACACCCCCATCTCTACTTATGTCACTATGCTCAGACTGTTTTCAAAGAGGCGACCACAGCGGCCATGACTTCAATATGTTTCACAGTCAAGCTGGTGGTGCTCGTGACTTTGGTGACTCGTCTGTTATGAAAAAATCAGGGTAATTTTGAATAATTTTAAATAATTCAAATAATGCTTGAATTTTTTTAATTTTTGGCCTATATTGCGAGGTCAATGAAATATTGTATTTGCAAGTCATTATATTACAAATAAAATGTCCAAGCGAGTAAGAACGATTTGATTCAACTTTTAAAATCTGTGGAGTGAGCAAGGGTAGACTCAACCTTGATCTATAAGGGGTATTGCAAGATTTCTCCTGCGAGAAAAGAGATATTCGATTTGGTCAACTAATTCTCCTGAAAACGATTTCTTTGATAGAAATAAGTTTACCCTATATAAAAACTTTTAAAGCAATTTTTGCGGTGAATTGTGACCTTTTATTCATGAATTTTGTTGGGTTAGAAATCAAAGTGCAATCAGCTATAAACTACAAGTTTTTCTCTACATTAAAAAAAATCGATAAAATTATGTATATGTTAAAATCTAATTCGCTTTTGTTCAATATGATAGTTGCATATAGGTCCGACCATTAAAAAAGATGGTGTATCAGATACATTTTTATCTGGGGGGGGGGGGTGGATCAAATTAAAAACACTACTTTCTAGGTTACTATGTCACTGTTTGCTGAAGAAACCCCAGTTGCAATGTTTTTTTTCGAAGTTTTGGCAGTTCTATTTTATATTGTTCTTTTTTTCTTTGTTTCTTTTTAATCTTTTTCTACCTTTTTTGTGTCATTATACGAATAGTTGTTCTTCTTCTTTTTGTTCTCTATTGAAAAACTACTTTTGGGCGGGAATTTAAAACATTCTGTGTATGTTTGTATTGTAGTTTTCTGTTTCTATTTTGCCCGTCTATTTTCATTTATTTTCAAATCGAAACTAAGTGTGCTATAACTGATTATTCTTTTAGATTTTATAAACGACATCGACCAAAGCCACACATAAAAGAAAAAAGTGCCTCCTCGGTGTCTTTCATGGATTGCTGAAATTGCAATGCCACGTTAGTATTTGAGGCTACTACAACATTTACGACAGCACATGTAATGCATTGCTCTATTTTAAATTAATTAAAAAAAAATTTCACAAAATAAGTTTTTCAAAGAAAAGTAAAGAACTCCATTAAACAAAAATGAGCAAAAATAAAATCAAATAATATACCAAGCGTGAACCCACTACAAATCAGCATCGATAAATAAATGAAACCCAAAACGAACAGAAATTACAATAAATAACCCAGTCAAACTCAAAGCGAGCAGAAATTAACATAAGTTGGGTTCAAAACCCCTATGCCATCCCAAGGCCAGATCATAATTTGCACTTTACAAACAAAATATAAATGTTTTTACTTTTATAACGTTAATAAATCAAATAATATTAAGATTTTGATTACTAAATATAAGTATATGTATATTAAACTGACAATGCAGATTCATTTGTATTTTTTCAGTAAAGTGCAAATTATGTTCTGGCCTTGGGAAGGCAAAGGTGTTTTTAACCCAACTTATGTTTATTTCTGCTCGCTTTGAGTTTAACTCGGTTATTTATTGTAATTTCTGTTCTTTTTGGGTTTCATTTATTTATCGATGCTGATTTGTGGTGGGTTCACGCTTGGTAGATTATTTGATTTTATTTTTGCTCATTTTTTTTAATGGAGTTCTTTACTTTTCTTTGAAAAACTTATTTTGTGGAATAAGTTTTTTTCATTAATTTCTGTTCGTTTTATATTGGCATAGTCTTTTCAGAGAAAAAGAAAATAATACTTTAAATCTTTTTGTTTTTTTAAAGATTTATAGTTTGGCCTGCTATTAGTATGCTGGAAAAAAATATTCAGCAATTCTTAACAACATACACCCTTTTAAAAATCTGGACACAAATAGAAGTGTTTAATTTAGTTTCATACCTCGTCTAGTTGACCTAATGGAAAACTTGATACTTTTCGAAAAAATCTGTTTACTTTCTTTGATAGCTTGGATATACTTACGCTATTTTGATTTGGTTAAATCTTAAGAGCACAAGTAGCCCCAAAATTTTGAACATAAAACCCTCAGTCGATCTTGGGATACTGCTGAGATGCCTTATTGGGAATTAGCATTAACACAGTGCATTTTGAATTAATCTTATGGCAACATTAATTTTTAAAAAATAAAGTCAAATGGAAGGGTGGACGTGTGAGGGGGATTAGTTTTCCTCCAGTCACTTTTGACTATTAAAGAGGGCATCAACCCTTTCTATTTTCAATCCAATGAGCCCTTTTCAAATTTCCTACGACAACTCCTTTGATACAAAGTGCCCTGGTCTAAACAACAATAACAACAACAAAATAATAGATTATACCTAAATCGATCTTTACTATAAAAATGCCAAGTCTTGCAATCACTTTCGACTATTAAAAAGGGCACTAAGCCTTTCGATTTCCAATCAAATTAGCCCTTTTTGAGTTTCTATGACAACACTTCCTATAAGCACCTTGTATACCCTCAGGGCATAAATTGCAACTCTTAACCTAAGGGCTGTGAGGGTGGTTGTCATCTTCTAAGACCGAATTTTCAGAAATTTTAACTACGTTAAACAAAATGGCTATCTCAAAATTTTGATTGAATGTGCCTGGGAAAATGGTGGGCGTGAGAGGGGCATTAGTCTTTCTCCAATTACTTTCAACTATTAAAAAAACACTGGCCCTTTCAATTTCTAATCAAATGAGCCCTTTTGAAGTTTCTACGACAACACTTTCAATAAAGACCTTATATAACCCCCAGGGGATAACTTACAACCCTCGCCCTGTGAGCTGGGGGGGGGGGGTGTCACCTTCACAGACCTAATTTCGGGAACTTTCTACTACATTGAAAAAATGGCTATCTAAAAATTTTGATTTGATGTGTTTGGGGGAATGGTGGGCGTGAGAGAGGAGTTAGCTACCGTCCAATCACTTTCAACAGTTAAAAACGGCACTAGCCCTTAAAATTTCCAATTGAATGAGCCCTTTTTGAAGTTTTTACGACAATTCTATCATTAAAAACCTTATATACCCCGGGGACATAACATACAACCTTCACCCTGGGGACTCTGGGGGGTTTGTCATCCTTAAACACATAATTTAAAGAACTTTCAACTACGTTGAACAAAATGACTATCTCTAAACTTTGACTGAATGTGTTTGGGGAAATGGAGGGCGTAAGAGGGGGGTTAATTACTCTCCCCTGACTTTCGATTATTAAAAAGGACAATTTCAATTTCCAATTAAATGAGCCCCTTTTGAAATTTCTACAACAACTTTCTATATAAACTTTTTATGCCCCCATGGCATAACTTACAACCCTTGCACTGAAAGCTCTGATGGGGTTATCATCCTAAGAGACTAAATTTAGAGAACTTTCGAATACGTTGAACAAAATGGATATATCAAAATTTGATTGAATGTGTTTGGGCTTGAGAGGGGGGTTAGTTGCCCTTCAATCATTTTCAACTATTAAAAGGGCAATAGCCCATTCAATTTTCAATTGAATGAGCCCTTTTGGATGTTTTTACAATATCGCCTCCAACAAAAATCTTACATGCTCCCAGGGCATAACTTAATGCTCTTGCCTTGAGGGCTGAGGGGGATAGGTTGTCATCCGTAAAGGCCTAATTTCCAAGACTTTCAACTGCGTTGAATAAAATGGCTATCTAAAAACTTTGATGGGATATGTTTGGGGAAAAGGTGGGCGTGAGCGGGGGGTTAGTTGTTCTCAAATCACTTTGACTATTAAAAAGGGCACCAGCCCTTTGAATTTCCAATCGAATGCACCCATTTTCAAGTTTCTACGACAAACATTTCAATAAAAACCTTATATACCCCCAGGGCATAACTTATAACCCTTGCCCTGAAAACTGTGGGGGAAGTGTCCTGCTCTAAGGTATAGTTTCCTGAACTTTAACTGCGTGGAACAAAATGGCTATTTCAAAATTTTGATTGGATATGTTTGGGGAAATGGTGGGAAAAAAGGGGGTGTTAGGTGCCTTCCAATCACTTTTGACTATTAAAAAGGGCACTAGCCATTTCAATTTCCAATCGAATGCGCCCTTTTTGAAGTTTCTACGACGACACGTTCAGAAAAAAAACCTATATGCCCCAAGGGCATAACTTACAACCCCTGCCCTGAGGCCTGTGGAGGAGTGTCTTCCTCAAAAACATAATTTATATCTGGAAATCCATAGCACTAAACAAATGGCTATCTAAAAATATTGATTGGATGTGTTTGATGAAAAGTAGGCGAGGGAGGGGGGCTAGTTGCCCTCAAATCACTTTTGACAATTAAAAAGGGCACTAAACCTTTGAATTTCAAATGAAATGAGCCCTTTTTCAAGTTTCTACAATAAAGATTTCAATATTAACTTATATTTCCCCAGGGCATAACTTATCACCCTTGCTCTAAAGACTGTGAGGGGAGTATCCTGCTGAAAGGTATAATTTCCTGAACTTTAACAGCGTGGAACAAAATGGCTATTTCAAAATTTTGATTGGATATGTTTGGGGAAATGGTGGCTGTGGAAGGGGTGTTAGTTGCCTTCCAATTACTTTCGACTATTAAAAAGGGCACAAGCCATTTCAATTTCTAATCGAGTGGAACCTTTTTGAAGTTTCTACGACAACACTTTCTATAAACACTGTATAACTTACACTCCTTGTCCTGAGGGCTGTGAGGGGGTGTTCATCCTCAAAGACCTAATTTCCAGAACTTTCAACTACATTTAACAAAATTGCTATCTAAAAATTTTGATTGGATGTGTTTGGGAAAAGGTGGGCATGAGAGGGGGTAAGTTACTGTCCAATCACTTTCATCTATTAAAAAGGGCACTAGCCCTTTGAATTTCCAATCGAATGAGCCTTTTTTGAAGTTTCTATGACAACGCTTTCTATAAAAATCTTATATGCCCCAAGGGCAAAGCTTACAAACCTGGCCCCGAGGGTTGTGGGGGAGTGTCCTACTCAAAAACTTATTTTCTATCTGGAAATTAATTACGTTGAACAAAATGGCTATCTCAAAATTTTTGATAGGATGTGTTTGGGGGAATGATGGGCATGGGGGGGGGGCTAGTTGCCCTCAAATCACTTTTGACTATTGAAAAGGACACTAGCCGTTTGAATTTCCAATCGAATGAGCCTTTCTCGAAGTTTCTACGACAACGCCTTCTATAAAAACCTTATATGCCCCCAGGGCATAACTTAAACCCCTTGCCCCGAGGGTTGTAGGTGATTGTCCTCCTCAAAAACAAATTTTCTATTTGGAAATCAATTACCCTGAAAAAAATGGCTATCTCAAAATTTTGATTGAATGTTTGGGGGAATGCTGGGCGTGGCGGGGGGGGGTAGTTGCCCTCCAATCACTTTCGACTATTAAATCGGGCACTAGCCGTTTGAATTTTCAATCGATTGAGCCTTATTTGAAGTTTCTACGACAACGTCTTCTATAAAAACCTTACTTGCCCCCGGGAATAATTCAAAACCCTTGCCCTGAGGGTTGTGGGGGAGTGTCCTCCTCAAAAATATATTTTCTATCTGGAAATCAACTACACTGAACAAAAGGACTATCTCAAAATTATGATTGGATGTGTTTGGAGGAATGATGGGCCCGGGGAAGGGGGCTAGTTGCCCTCCAATCACTTTCGACTATTAGAAAGGGCAAACCTTATATGCCCCCAGGGCATAAATTAAAACCCTTACCCCGAGGGTTTTGGGGGAGTGTCCTCCTTAAAAAGATATTTTCTATTTGGAAATCAACTACGCTGAACAAAATGGCTATCTCAAATTTTGATTGGATGTGTTTGTGGGAATGATGGGTGTGGGGGGGGGGAAGTTGCCCTCCAATCACTTCAAAATATTATAAAGGGCACTAGCCCTTTGAGTTTTCAATCTACTCCAATTTGCAATCGAATGAGCCCTTTTCGAACTCTCTACGACAACTCTTTCGATACGAAGTGTCCAGGTATGGAGAAAAAAAAAACAAAGCAAAAAAAAACACACACACATTGTATCCACATCGTTCTTTACTTAGGCAGCGCTAGTGCCCTGCCTATGATATGGCCTCCTCATTACTCACATTGTGACATCCCGTTTGTGTTTCCCACGTTTGTATTTGAGGCTACTACAACATTTACAACAGCACATTGCTCGATTTTAAATAATGGCCTCCTCATTACTCACATTGTGATATCCCGTTTTTATTTGCCACGTTTGTATTTGAGGCTGCTACAACATTTACGACAGCACAGGTAATGCATTGCTCTATTTTAAATATTGGTCTCCTCATTATTCACATTGTGATATCCCGTTTGTATTTGAGGCTACTACAACATTTACGACAGCACAGGTAATGCATTGCTCTATTTTAAATATTGGCCTCCTCATTATTCACATTGTGATATCCCGTTTGTATTTGCCACGTTTGTATTTGAGGCTACTACAACATTTACAACAGCACAGGTAATGCATTGCTCTATTTTAAATGTTGGCCTCCTCATTATTCACATTGGTATATCACGTTTGTATTTTCCACTTTTGCATTTGAGGCAACTACAACACTTACAACAGCACAGGTAATGCGTTGCTCTATTTTAAATATTGGCCTCCTCATTATTCACATTGTGATATCCCGTTTGTATTTGCCACGTTTGTATTTGAAGCTACTACAACATTTACAACAGCACAGGTAATGCATTGCTCTATTTTAAATATTGGCCTCCTCATTACTCACATTGTGATATCCCATTTTTATTTCCACGTTTGTGTTTGAGGCTACTACAACATTTAAGACAGCACAGGTAATGTATTGTTCTATTTTAAATATTGGCCTCCTCATTATTCACATTGTGATATCCCGTTTGTATTTGCCGCGTTTGTATTTGAGGCTACTAAAACATTTCCAACAGCACAGGTAATGCATTGCTCTGTTTTAAATATTGGCCTCCTCATTATTCACATTGTGATATCCCGTTTGTATTTGCCACGATTCTATTTGAGGCTACTACAACATTTACAACAGCAGAGGTAATGCATTGCTCTATTTAAAATATTGGCCTCCTCATTACTCACATTGTGATATCCCGTTTGTATTTGCCACGTTTGTATTTGAGGCTACTACAACATTTACAACAGCACAGGTAATGAATTGCTCTATTTTAAATATGGGCCTCGTCATTACTCACATTGTGATATCACGTTCGTATTTGCCACGTTTTTATTTGAGGCTACTACAACATTTACAACAGCACAGGTAATGCATTGCTCTATTTTAAATATTGGCCTCCTCATTATTCACATTGTGATATCCCGTTTGTATTTGCAACGTTTGTATTTGAGGCTACTACAACATTTACAACAGCCCAGGTTATGCATTGCTCCATTTTAAATATTGGCCTCCTCATTATTCACATTGTGATATCCCGTTTGTATTTGCCACGTTTGCATTTGAGGCTACTGCAACATTTACAACAGCACAGGTAATGCATTGCTCTATTTCAAATGTTGGCCTCCTCATTATTCACATTGTGATATCACGTTTGTATTTTCCACGTTTGCATTTGAGGCTACTACAACATTTACAACAGCACAGGTAATGCATTGCTCTATTTTAAATATTGGCCTCCTCATTACTCACATTGTGATATCCCGTTTGTATTTGACACGCTTGTATTTGAGGCTACTGCAACATTTACGACAGTACAGGTAATGTATTGCTCTTTTTTAAATATTGGCCTCCTCATTATTCACATTGTGATATCCCGTTTGTATTTGCCACGTTTGTATTTGAAGCTACTACAACATTTACAACAGCACAGGTAATGCATTGCTCTATTTTAAATATTGGCCTCCTCATTATTCACATTGTGATATCCCGTTTATATTTGCCACGATTGTATTTGAGGCTACTACAACATTTACAACAGCAGAGGTAATGCATTGCTCTATTTAAAATATTGGCCTCCTCATTACTCACATTGTGATATCCCATTTGTATTTGCCAAGTTTGTATTTGAGGCTACTACAACATTTACAACAGCACAGGTAATGCATTGCTCTATTTTAAATGTTGGCCTCCTCATTACTCACATTGTTTTATCACGTTCGTATTTGCCACGTTTTTATTTGAGGCTACTACAACATTTACAACAGCACAGGTAATGCATTGCTCTATTTTAAATATTGGCCTCCTCATTAGTCACATTTTGATATCCCGTTTGTATTTGCCACGTTTGCATTTGAGGCTACTGCAACATTTACAACAGCACAGGTAATGCATTGCTCTATTTTATATGTTGGCCTCCTCATTATTCACATTGTGATATCACGTTTGTATTTTCCACGTTTGCATTTGAGGCTACTACAACATTTACAACAGCACAGGTAATGCATTGCTCTATTTTAAATATTGGCCTCCTCATTACTCACATTGTGATATCCCGTTTGTATTTGACACGTTTGTATTTGAGGCTAGTGCAACATTTACGACAGCACAGGTAATGTATTGCTCTATTTTAAATATTATTTTTTATTATTTATTTTATTAAATACTATTTTAGAACATTCGACTCACCAAATAGAACAAAAAAACTCTTCCCAAATTTGACTTGCCAAATTTCAATAATTGACTTACCAAATAGAACAACTATGTGTTAGCAGTGATGGGGTCCTCCTAAACGGAGCAATCGTTTTAGATGCCATCGTTGCTTGACGCCCGCGTTTCTCTACGCTCAAACCCTACAGTCGTTTAAAATAGGTTGTTGAAATGTTACTTTACCTTAGTTTTTTAGAACCGGGGTTTTCATAAATATTTATAGAGGTTTTCATAACCTCTTTAGAACAGGAGTTTTCACAAATAAATAATAACTTATAAATACTTGTTTGGTAGGATGATTAGCTAAAACAAAAGTATAACATATTACTCTGACTCGTAAATTGGTTTTAAAAATGCAGATACAAAAAAGTTCACGACAGCACAGGTGATGCGTTGTCCCATTTCAGTATTATTCCTTTCATTACACACATGGTAATACAAGGTTGAAACAACATTTTGACCTTGTTTTAAGAAGATCACCTCGCTTGTTTTAGCAATGGGGTCCTATCCTTGGAATGCAATGATTTGAAAATATACCGAAAATCGGTATTATTTTTACCTGCAAATTTTATGGAGCTTATAGGTAATTATACTTAGAAATGTTTGTATTTTTAGGGGGTGGGGGTAGCTATTCAGGGATAATAGTTTCTTCGCTTTGGGCCCATAATTTTATTTCGATATGTCATTCAGTTTTTCAACTTTGGCAGATTTTTTCAGCAACTCTATTGAATTCGTAATCCATATCAAACAGTTCGTGGTAACGAACTGTAAGTAAGGAGCGGCCCGGCTCAATGGTAACCGGAACTCTAGAAAACGGGTTTTTGATACCAATAGATATATCAAAGGAATCAGATTTCAATGCTGATTTCAAATATATAATTTTCATCAAGTTTAGTGCTACCCATCAAAAGTTCCACGCCTGAGAAAATTTGGCTGATTTTCAAAAAAAGGAGGAAAGACCCCCTAAAAGTTATAGAACCTTAATGAAAATCACAACATCATATTCAGCGTATCAGAGAACCCTACTGTAGAGTTTTTAAGCTCCTATCTACAAAAATGTGGAATTTTACATTTGTTACCAGAAGAAAGCCTCATTTTCAATCACTTTTTGATTGGCTGTTTCAAAAAAAATTTCTTCATCTTTTCCTGTTTGGAAATAATATGTGCCTATACTTGACGAAATACTGAGATAGCTATTTTGAATTGATTATCATTCTTGCGACGAGCATATGATGCAACATAGAATAGCCTGTTTTATAGAATCATTTGTATGTACGAAATGAATGCCTTTTGGGCATAACAACTTCGATTCTTGTGTTTGAAAAAATCCTTTAGTGACTTGAGGAAGGTACCGCTGCAAAACAGTTATCTTAAAGTTCTTAACTTACAGCTCATTGCCACGAACTGTTATATTCAGGGCTCTCTTAAATGTTGAGGGAGGATCCCTCCCCGCCTCACGTGCTTTACTTTCAAGCTTTGTTTAAGAAAGGATTTTCAGCATGGAACTTTAATCCTTTAACTATTTGACATAATATCCCTGTTCAGGATGTCAACAAGATAAGAGAAAAAAAGGACAAAATACCCCAGCCCATGATAGTACAGGAAAATGAGCTCCAAAAAGAGGTCGACCCGAAACAAATTGCAACAGAAATGATTTTTACACCATCTTGTAGAGAAAAAAAAAACTAAACAACATATTAATTTTCGCATATTCTGAGTAGACGCAAAATAACCATTTTTTGGCTTTTAATGCTATTTTTTTCCGCTATTCGAATAAAAATCGCAATTTTCGTGGACATCGGTTTTTCTTGAACTGAAGTATGATTCTAACCAAAATAACATGGCGACACCGAAAACGAAGTCGGATATAGCGTAAGAAGCACCATACAAAAAGTAACTTTATTTTTTCGACGTTTTTCGCCTAAAAAAATACAATTTTTGTTGTAGCCGGATTTTCTTGAATGAAAGTGTGGTTCTGACGTAGAATCAGGAGCTGAGACCGAAAATAGAATCAAATAGTTTGTTCACTGAACCAGAAAAAAAAATCATAATCATTAATGAATGATCTACATCTTTTTAGAAAATAATTAGGGAAAGTGAATTACAAACCGAACTGGTTTTCAGTGGTCAGTATCGTAAATCACACTTAAAACACTCTTCGTATACTATTTAGGGTCAAACCATAGTGTCTAATCTTCACAGTCTATTAAATAGAATAAATCTTATAAAAAATATAAAATAGAGAATCAGATTCCGACTAGTTTCACAACTTCTTCATTTGGAATGGATTAACGACTAGGGTTCTAGGTTCTCTTCATCATTGTTGCTGTCGATTTTTGGGGAGTTGGAACACATTGTTTCCTTGCAGGTTCTGCATGCTGAAGTACAAACTAAGCCGTTTTTAAAGCAGCTACATCTCGCTGAACTACACTGTACACGACAGGAGCACTTCAAGATCTTTAGGAGCATACGCGGGGCTGGTGGGAAGTCAGCTGTTAATGGGTATAAGAAGTCATCCTTATTTTTACATCCCCACTCTTCGGCTTTCAGTTCTGGATCAGGCTCCCCGGTCCATACCTGAACTTGATAAAAAAACTCTATAGCTATGAAATTTGGCTGCATCAGAAGTTGGTGGTAGATGTTCTGGGTGAATAAAAGAGTTTGCCGTTGTTACTTTCTTTTCAAAAACTTCTCTGCGGAGTTTGTTCAAGTTCCCTCCTTTCGACGAACCGTATATGATCAGCAGGGCGTCGTCACCAGCAGTCTTGATTTCCTCCTTCGAAGAGGACTTCTGCATGAACACTGCAGCTGATGTTTGGAGATCATGTCTTCTCTCAGCCTCTTCTATCAGCCTATCATCCTCTTCAAGACCTTTTCCCACTCCATGAATTCACGAAGTAGAGTCACAGCCTAACAGGGCGTGAGCAAAAAGAATCAGATGACAAGTATCTTGTCCCAGCTTCTCTTTCAGGGTGTGTATGTCCCATATTCGGGGAACTTCATTCGACTTTGGCTCAGGTGTGAAGAATAGTTTCTTGCTTGACAAGTCACTGTGGTAGCATAAGAGAACCAATAGATCGGTATCGTCCCCAACTACGGCAGTGTCGTGATACCGTGAAGAGGCAACAGCAGCTTCCACAATTGGGACATATGCGTCACCTGATGCCTGGGAGGAAGAGACACCCTTTGCATGGAGATGATCAGACAAAGCGCAGATAAACCTGGCTTTGTTTTTCTTGCAAGATAAGAACTCTTCTTTCTTCACCTTGAGCTGCATATCTGCTGTGAAGAAGATCTCACGGCCAACTGTACGACTCCAACTGTACGTCGTAGTCGTCTTTGTTTGTCTATAAGCCTTTTATATCGTTTTTCTACAGTTTCGCTGCAGCGCAAAGCAAATGTGCTTTTTCCTTCTCGGATCTGTAGATCTTGCTTCCACATGATACTGATTTAAGATTGATGACGCAGTATCTGTGAAAGTCACTACATTCGACTTTCCGTCGACAGTCGAGATGAGAATTCTAGTACCGAAGTGCTCGAGAATCTTTTTCTTCATATAAACATTGCTGTAAGGCTCAACATCCACTTCAAGAGCGTCACGCATCTTTTGAACTACATCACTGACTGTTGTCTGTTATTCGTCCTTCCTTTCAAGAAGCTGCATCACTTTTATGAAAGCATCTGTTTTCACCTCGTCCTCTGGTCTGCCTGACCTTCTTCTCTTTTTCTCAGGCTCACAGTTTATGTTCTCCTATTTGGATGGAATCCCTCGGCTTGTCATAAAGGTATTGCTGCAAAGCTGATGGTACACGGCATCAGTGGCAGGAAGGTCTGGGACGGTGCATATCCTTCGGAAAACACTGACTGCCCAGTCATCATTTCTCAGTTCGTATGTTTTGTTTCTATAATTGTTTTGTTAAAGTCTATGGTCCGAACGCAGAAAACATCTGAGCCTTACCGGTGTGAAGCTGAGAGGTCAACAGGGCAGCCACAAAACAAGCAACAATCGTTAAACCTGAACTGTGAAGTACTCGACCGCAACTCGCACTTGGCAGTGGAAATTTTAGCTAGCCACTCATCCTTTCGCTTTTGAGTGTCATTGTCAATGTTACACCTGTGTGTATAATTTTTTCTGCATAACTAATGGACCTTCTGTCCGGCAGTGACCACAACGTTACCCTTTCGCATCTGAGTAGATTGGTTAATTCCGACAGCTCCTTTCTGTGTAATAATCGTGTAATATGAGTCGTCTTCGACACTTCTTTTGCAGATTCTGCAGTGCTCCAACTGAGTAGACATCTGGCTAAAAAAAAAAAAGAGTTCAATAGAGTACTGTGCCAAGGGCTACCCCAAGTTCCAGTGGTAAAAAATGGGGACTTAGGGACCTCTTTTAGTCGAAAAAGGAACCTCTCTAGGGACCATTCTGGATGCAAAATTGACCCCAAAACTCAGTTTTCAGAAAGCTTTGAAAGAAAAAGCAGTGACACAACAGCAAGTGACACTTGACAAAGGAAAAAAAAATGGATATGATCATTTGCAGACATCTCTCCATGATCAGAGGCCAAGTGATATTTAAGAAACCGACCACCTGAGAATCATCATGTCATGGGAGGAGCTTTTATCTTCTTTTTTTCTGAACACTTTAATTTCGAATACAAAAAGGCAGATACAAAAATATGATGAAAAAGACAAGGGTATGGTAACTAGAACACACAACCTATTTGTTTCCATTTTTTCGCACTACGTTCTGCTGGAAAGAGATGTGATCAGGAACTGTTCTTTTGACTCTAACTACTGCTGGGCGGTTTCAAGAGTAGCAGCTACCTTTTTTTGTTCAGTACGCATCGACAGAGTTCCATCTATCCTGGCCTGCGCTAGCTGTATCTCCACCATGTCCTTCTTTTCAATGCCTTTTTTCAGCCGGTTATGAGCTTCCTTCAGCAACTCGTCTGCGGCATATTCCTTGGAACCAAACGCTTCTTTTTTTTCTTTGAGAGATTTTTCTAGAGTCTCTATTGTCTGTCTTTTCATTGTTTGTCGAGCTGCTGCTCTCTCGACCGTTCTCTTGCCTCCAAATCCTGCCACTCTTTCTCAGTTTTTCTTTCAAGGCTTTTTCCTGGTCTATGTGCAAATTGTAGCTTTATCTAGTAGAGTTGAGCAGTTTTATTAAGTCTTCAGTGATAGCAACATTTCGCGCACGTCCTCCAAATCTGCCCAGCCCATCTATCACAAACAGTTTTGCATTCAGAGTTCGCTAATTCATCGAAGCTCTTTCTTTGCTGAGAACTCACCCGGAAAGGGAGAAACCCCGCTCAATGCTGGCAGACCCGTGTGGAATGGTCAAAGCATTTTTTACGACTTTTGATAAGTTTGGATAGTTTCCTCCCTGAATCACGTTGTTCCACGTGTCGTCAATCCATCCTTGCTCCGGTGGAAGTCTGGATAATTGGACTAGCTTAAATTCGTCAACTAGCATGTCCTTTTGTGTCGCGATGGCTAACTTCCTGGGAACATATAATAAACTCTGAGCAGAAACTGACTTTGAAACTTCATCGGGATGCAGAAAAGTAAACGTTTTCAACAACTGCAAAAATTCTCCGCCGAGTGTTTGCTTAAGGACGTATCTTGAGGCTGCAAAATAATGCTTCTGAACACGCTGCATGAACGAGCGTTGGAAGCTCGTCTACTGACTCGAGGCAGTCAACAATCTCGTCACTCACAACTGTCTGTAGCAGTGGCACGAAGTTCTTTTCATCTTCGAATGGCTAAAGCGTTAGTTCATCCCTAAGTTCTTCGGTCGTTTCGGGTTTTAAAACTCGTCCAGCCAATGTCAAGACCAGGAGATTCAGCTCCGTATAGAGTTCATGCACTAGGGGCTATTCCCGTTGAAACTTTTCGGTAAAACGTGTGAAGAGGTTCGAACTATCAACAACAAACTGACACTCTGCTTTCATGGTCGGTTGTTTGATCAGCCGGATGATCTCTTTGTACGCGTTTGATTTTATTAGACCCGGTTTTTCTTTGGAATACAGACAACAAAGTACTCAAAGAGAGCTGGCATCTGCTCCCTTAGCCTCGAAGCGGCAGGTCCTATTGTTAACCAGCTGGTGGGTACGTGTTTGAAAAAGCGAAACTTAGGAACGCCAGTTTTCTCTTGAATCTTCCCGTAGTCTTCTTGTCTAGCCGACCAGCCACTAAAAAAGTAGTACACTTTGATGATCAGATCGGAACAATTCTCGCCGATTTCTTGCAAACCCTTCCGAAAAGTGTTGTGTACCAAATGGATCTTGCAGGTACCAATATCAAGGGGACCTCCGCTGCCTGTCAATTCACGTTTTTCACTGTCAATCAGTCGGAAAAGTTTTTTGTTCACGTTCGGACCGTCACAACTTAACGCACAACTTAACGCTCTCATCGATCGTTCTGACTATTTCTGACTTCAAGCCTTCAGCTGAGGCATGTCCAATAAATGCAGCTTTCAGATGTCTTTCTACCAGTCGTTTCATCTTTTCGGACCAGAATCGGATCCTCATTTGAAGCTCTTTCTTACTTTCTGAGTTTGTGGTTTCGTCAAACTCGACAAAAATAACTGTTGCCCACTTCATCAAGGGCCATCTTCCGGAAATGGGGTCCAAGAGCTTCGGTTAAAAAATTAGCGAACTTAGTTCGCCCGAAGGAGAAGATTTTGACCTCTGTATCTCTGAAAATTTTTCCAAATACATTTGCTATTCCGTCTGCGGATTTCCCAGGATAGTCAGACTCAATAAAATATTTTACTCAGTTAATAATAATTGAGTCAAGGAGTGAACGAAAAAAGGGAAGGAGGAAGAGGTTCCCAACAGGGACTTTAGGGACCTTTATCAATTTAAGGGACCAATAGGGACCTTCACTTGATTTTAGGGACTTTGTGGCAGCCCTGTATACCTAATCCGCCAATCGTTTGGTCCCACACAGCTCTGAAGTATACCACAGGCTCATAATACAGGTTAACCTGTCGTGATGATGAGGTCACCTGTTGGTACAAGGTGTATTTCAGGGGACGATTGTCTTCTCAATAGATGTCGCTGTAAAACAGAACAAAAAATTAAACTGACATGAAACATCAAAGAATTTGACGCAAAGTAGTAAAATACAATAATTTATCCTTTAAATTTTTAAAGTATTCAGTTCCGAACCACCATCATAAAAACCGACTTCTTACCTGCGCTAATAATTCATCAGAACACTAGCAGATTCACCGGAAAGTATTACTCGACTGTTTGATGGCGGAATTTAGAATAAAATTTTTTTCTTGGGGTAGATGGAGAATTTAAATAAAGGTTATGACTGTCACTGACCGGAACAAGTTTTCTACTCGACTTTCTGGCATTACTTGAGGTCTTCGTCTAATTGATTTCTCAGTCAAATCTTGGGAATAAACCACAGTTTATATAATTATCCAGTAAGTTTATCGCAGATCATTTCTGGTCTTCATTCTCGGTACGAACAAAAAGCTCCTCCCACTTCTTTCTGCATTAGCGGTATAGTCTGTTTCTGATTGTTTCCAACAAAGTGCATTATTCGTAATAGCGGGTTTCCGATTAGATCACAGTCTGACTTGTCTACCCGTGAAAAGATCTGATTCCGCTTATGTTTCTATCTGCAAAAACGTTCTCTGGAGCACTCGCACCTTGGTCCGGGTTTTTATAATGAGTGAGATAGGGAAAGATCATACTGGATAATTATATAAACTGTGGAATAAACTTTGAAATCTTTAAAACACTGAGTGATGAATGTGACGATTTTCATTTTTATTGCATTACGTAGCCTTTTAAATGTCTTATACTAGTGCCTAGTTCAGGTATTTTTACGAACAACCGATCATTTGTTGAATAACATGTGCCGATTGATTGTCTTTACAAAAATGACCACAATGCATATTGATGATAGCGAAACTTTTTTTTTTTTTGCACCAGACACCTAATCTGACTTCATTTTCTGTCTCAGCTTGTTATTTTGCATCAGAATCATATACTTCCTTTCAAGAAGAACGGTCGGATACTAAAATTATATTTTTTTCGGAAAACGTAAAAAAAAATCGCATTAAAATCAAAAAATGGCTATTTTGCGTCGATTCAGAATATGCGAAAATGGATATGTTGTTCAGTTTTTTTTTTCTCTACAAGATGGTGTAAAAATCATTTCTTTTGCAATTTGTTTCGGATCAAACCTCCATTTGCCTGTACTATGAAAAGAAAAAAAAATGAGGGCAATTATTTATTATTTTTGG
The DNA here is from genome assembly GCF_049724085.1 of Artemia sp. Qi Xiang Cuo. Taxonomy (NCBI): domain Eukaryota; kingdom Metazoa; phylum Arthropoda; class Branchiopoda; order Anostraca; family Artemiidae; genus Artemia; species Artemia sp. Qi Xiang Cuo. Next base: position 24,269,775 of record NC_142812.1, on the reverse strand, counting down.
CTCATGAATAACTTAAGAGCTTTGGGTTTCTGTCTCAATGATGTCCATGGGCGCAATGTTTGGTTTTTCTGGAGAGAGATTGGGCTCGTCACATTGATTTGAACCCGATTATAGTGCTCAAGAAGAGGATTTTTATAGATATTGTAGTCAAGTGTTTCTTTTGAGCACTCTGATCCCTGGTATTTATTTGGAGTGGAATTGGACCCCAATCCCCAACGAAATTAGCACCAACGGTCAGGCATGTACGCAGGAATTTGTTTTGAGTGGGAGGGGGGGGCAAATCCTTCAAACCCATTATTCTGTGAGAAAAATCAGAAAATTATGGTAAAAGGAAAAAAATCGTGGGATTTCGGTGGAGTGGGGGGGGGGGAGAAGGGGCCTGGGCCCCCCCCCCCTTTGAGTACTGTCCTTGCAATGGTATATCCCTTTTCCACTGAAGATATTTGAATGCCCTCAAAAAGTTGATGCTTTGTTTTAGTGCGCCCTTAAAAGTTGCTGCTCCCAGAAGAAGAGGTCAGCTTTAGCCCCCAAACTGTACGCTGAGTCCAAACATGTTTTATCCGGATTAAGGAATGGTTACAAAGCAGTAGTAGAATTTATTTGAAGCTTAGCTCTTTGGCCTAAAAATAATATTTTGAGGCTTTTAGTACAATGCATCCTCCCACCCCACCCTCTCCACAAAAAACATTCACTGTTCTTCATCCATACAACTGGTGAAGAACTATAAAACACTCTATAACTGTTAATTTTAATGGATAAACTTTCCATAGTACGATTAATTATTTATGGACAGAATGCATGTCTAAGGACGAAAGGACGTGTGCAAAAATGGTCTCTTGAATGGGACAGCTATTTAAAATTAAATAGGGTAGTTTAAAGGCTACTGTCTGTTTCAGAATTTCTTCTTGAAAATATTTTGGTCCTATTTGGGCCAAAATTGTTGTTTGCAGGACAAAACTGCATAAACTGGCTCTTTACTGAGCCTTGATCTCTTTTGTTGTGTAAAAAGCGTGGTAATTTTTTTACATTTTCGTCACAAGGAGCCCTCTTGCAGCGATAAAAAATATGTCTGACATTAATTGTGGTCATAAAGATTGACCGCGTCGAATGTAATATTATACTTTTTAAGGCTGTGAACTTACACCTTATAAGTTCTCCGATAGTGCCACTTAGAACGCTAAGGGCTGTGCCATATGTAATATTATTCCTTAAAGTGGTGTACCGATCGCGCCACTCGCTGAAAGCGGGAAAATAAAATGTGTAAATATATAAATGTAACCTCGAAATCAGATTCCTGGGAGTGCTACCCTGGAGGCATACGAACTAATTACATGCCGTGCGACTCGATACAGACATATAAATAAAAACAAACAAGAATAAGAAAAGCAATAGTTTTATTGAGACTTACATTTAGGTGTACAGCAGTGCTATACTTTAACTGGCAACAATAGTGACTGAGATAACAATAATGACCATAATAGTGACTGAATTGCAATGCCTAAACGCCGAAATAATTCTGATCATAATAATGAGAGCGCGAAAAACACTTTTCTTCACTATATATCCTAAGTCCTGATCATGCGCCGTGAGAGCTATTTCATGATTGGCCCAAGTCCTTTGCAGGGGGTCGCTACCTTGTAATTATGTTCGCAAACTCACTTCATTATGCTTACTCTATATCCAATAATTTGTTTTAAATATTTCGATGATTTAAACGTTCAAACTCTCTTATAACTTAGACTTCCTGAGAAACATTGTATTTAGCATTTTTTTCATTACCAAATATCTTAGTTAAATTCAAAACCGTCTCCCGTGATTAGCGCCGAGGTTTGGCTGAAACTAACATGCAATTTTTCTTTTTGCTGATTAAGAATATATACTCTTGGAAACGGTATTTGAACTCAATTAGGGGACGTTCAATTCATGTCAGAATTATCTTTAGAAAGAAGGAATTTTATTTTTTGTATCTTAAATATATCACATATTACTCACGGTACATATTACCCTTCCCATTATTTAATAACTTCCCGTCATTAAGACTTGCTTGCCCTTGGGTTTCTGAAATATTCGCTATTTATTAACTATTTATTCTACATAATTTTGATTGACATTGTATTATTTTATATTTTTTATTTTAGCTTAATCAGGAGTGTTAAAAAAAATTCTCTATTACTTTTCTTATTTTATTATATATCCCTTTCTAAAGTTCATCTACTGGGCTAAGATTATTTATGGTTATAGCCTAGCTACTATACTAAAGATTTTTTTTCTACATCTATCACTGATGACTTTTACATTTCCAACAAGTTTGGGGCTATTCTACCTTTGCATAAGATTTCTCGAGAATTCACCTTTTACCAGTTTTTATTTATTTTGCTGACCATAGGGCACACTGCTTCCTCTTTACGCTACATTAAATGAATAGTACGATAACACTACATATAACTCTATCTGAACATCTAACACTACATATAAGAACGATTTAAAACACACAATATTGGGTTTACCATGTTCACTGGTAACATTAGAACATTTTCACTGGGGGCGTTTGCTACGTAACATTAATGATAGGATATTGGAATTTTTGAGTTATCGAAGTTATTAAAATGTAACATATGTAAATTCACACCTATTTCATCACCTTCATGTCTCTTAGCGTACTCAATCCTTCTGTTGTAAATTATGGTCCTTCACCCTTTTCGTCTTGGCAAAATTTTTAAAGCACTTACAATATAGTTTTTTCATGGAACAGTTCGAGCATGATTATGTTCACACGACAAGCTTTCCCTAAATGTCAAATGGGAAATGTTACTTCCAACTGCAGGTGTGGGAATAAGCTATCAGAGTTAATTCTCACCTGCTTTTTGATAGTTCATAGGGTGCCTTATCATTAAGGGTTGGAACACTGGGAATTCGTTCCTTTTCCTCTCAGCATATGATTTTTGTGGATGTGTTAAAGCACATAGAGAATGTATTTCTCGTATAAAATTGTTCATTCGTGCACTTAGAGATCACAGTTCTCTTATAAAATCGTTAGTGTATGGCTTGCGTCTATTAACTTTTGTGGTGATTCCTTGGTTAATCACAGGGGAATTGAAGTAGGATTTGGAATGGGTCGACATCAAACTTTAGTGACTCCTTCAACATATTTTCTTTAACTTGCAGGAGGAATATATTGTCACTAAGGGGTTAATAACTTGGGTTAACTTTGGTCTCTGTAATTCAGTTGTTGGTTTCCAGGTCCATTTTTCAGAAATTATCTCGTAACATTTATGGGATAACATAGACATGAATGTTTCGCATTTGATAGAGGGGATAGGATGGATTCTGAGAGATAGCCGAAAGGGATTCGACGCGTGAATCTGCGACACATAAAAAATTTTTGGGATTGTCAAATATCATAACTATACAGTCATATGGTATATGGGTCCATAACGATTATCAAGGGTGATATTTATGTACTTATATCTTGTACTGGTCGATAGGGCTCTCAGGATTTATGTGATTATATAGTTCAATAATGCACTGGACACTGAGATGCAAATATAGTGTTACCTCATACGTAATGGGATGGAGGAGGAGCGTGCGTAGTTGTGTTGGCATCAGGCGGCTTTGTGCTTCGGAGAGCTGTTAGTATTAGTAGTAATGTTGACGTAAGATTTCGAACTAAATAAAAAAAGATTAACTGCATACATTTTGTAAAATAAACATGTATGCCATATCTCAGGAAGGGTAGAGGATATGAAGTTGAAACTTTCATGGCATGCTGAGGGTGACGCAAAAGGTAAAACTATACTCAAAGACCGTATGGTCATCCAGGTTGTCAAAAGGACGTATTTACAATATGTCGGGAATGACTAGGGACATTGAATCTATACTTTTTGCTTATTGAGGGGGTTGCTTTTGAACTGAATCATAAAAACTATGGGCATCCAAACTGTTAAACGGGCGTATACGCAAATATTCAGGAATGGCTGGGTACTCAATTGAAAATTTCAGGATATGTTAGAGGTATGTGAAGACATTATGTGCATCTGGGGTTGTAAAAATTGTGTGAACTAAATCAGAAGATACTAGGCACACCCATGCTGTCAAAAGGGCATATCTTAAATATTTGAGAGCTAAGGGTATTAAGTTGAAACCTCAGGAAATTTAAAATAAATCAAAAGACACTATATGCATCCAGGTTGTCATAAGTACATACTTGTATTACATCAGGAACGGCTAAAGGTAGTACTTTGAAACTTTCAGGGAATGTTGAAGGGGGATGTAGAAACACTTAAAAGACACAATGTCCATCCAAGTTCTCAAACGGATTTATCTTCAGTATCTCATGAACAGTTAAGGGTACTAAGTTGAAAATCAAGGAGTGTTAAGGGAAATGTTGAACTAAATCAAGAGACATATATATCCAGGTTGTCAAAAGTGCGTGTATTGCAATATCTTGAGAACGGCTAAGGGTATTAAGCTTAAATTCTCTGGGAATATTTAGGATTGATTTAAGCTAAATTAATAGGCGCTATATGCATCAAGATTGTCAAAAGGATACACATGCGAAACCTCAGGACCGGTCAAGGGTATTAAGCTGAAATTTTCAGAGAATGCTGGGGGAGGATCTATTATTCTGAATTTAAAGACACTTAAGTACACCTAGGTTGCAAAAAATGGGATTTCCGCTATGTTTTAAGAACAGCTACGGGTATTAAGTGGAAATTTTAGGGAAAGTAAAGAACCGTGTTCAACTACTCGTAAATCAGAAGGCACAACGTGCATCCACTTTTGTCAAAAGGGCAAATCTGCAATATTCTAGGGATGGTCTATGGTATTAAGGTGAAAATCTCTGGAGATGCTGAAGTAAATCAAAAGACTATTGATCCAACTTGTCAAAAAGGTGTATCTGCAATATCTCAGGGTACGAATCACGGCTTTCTCTAAGGGTATGAATTAACGGCTTAAGTAACCCAACTGACATTTTAAGGAATATTGGACTGGGGAATCTAGTGAAATTAAAATTTTGATTAGGGGGGGGCAAAGGAGGCTTATTAAAGGCAATATATTTTTGAAGAAAAATGGGTTGTGTTGATTCTTATCTTGGAATAGAATTTTTGTTATGTCTATACTTAGTTTTCAAGCCATTAAGACGCCTCAATTAATGTCTTAGAGCCGAAAGAACCTCAGTCGGAAATAAAATTTACACTGATTCTTGACGGTCTATTTTGTTTTTATGTTTCCTCCTCAAAATATATTTTCGATCTGGAAATCAAAAGAGCCCCTTTTGAAGTTTCTACGACAACGCCTTTAAAAACCTTATATGTCCCCATGGCATAACGTAAAACCCTTGCCCTGAGGTTTGAGGGAGAGTGTTTTCCTCAAAAACACATTTTCTATACGGATATCAACTACGCTGAACAAAATGGCTATCTCAAAATTTTGACTGGGTGTGTTTTGGGGAATTATGGGCCCGGGGAGGAGGGGAGCTAGCTGCCCTCCAATCACTTTCGACTATTAAAAGTGGCACTAGCCTTTTGAGTTTTCAATCAAATGAGCCTCTTTTGAAGTTTCTACGACAGCGCCTTCTTTAAAAACTTATATGCCCCCAGGGCATAATTTAAAACCCTTGCCCTGAGGGATATGGGGGAGTGTCCTCGTCAAAAACATATTTTCATTCTAGAAATCAACTAGCCTACGCTGAACAAAAATGTTGTCTCAAAATTTTGATTTGATGTGTTTGGGGGAATGATGGGCCTGGGGGGGGGGGGGGGTCAGTTGCCGTCCAATCACTTTCGACTATTAAAAAGGGCGCTAGTCCTTTGAAAATTTCCAATCGAATGAACCTGTTTTGAAGTTTCTACGACAATGCCTTCTATAAAATTTTATATGCCCCCTAGGCATAACTGAAAGCCCTTTACCCTTAGGGTTTTGGGGGAGTTGTCCTCCTCTAAAACACATTTTCTATCTGGATATCAGTAGAGAAGGAAGTACCATTTCTACGACGCCCCCGTACCAAACAGGTTTTTCTGATAGGTATAGTATGCTACCGGTCCTATAGGTAAACATTTCTACAGGTCATTACACCTTTGCCAAGAGGAACGAGTATAACTTGATTGGTGATTAGGATTTGAATAAAAGGAATAGTTTGCTTTACAATTCATATTATTAAGAGAATTGAATTGAAAGATAATAGTTTTTATTTGCGAGGATATTAGTGGATAAAAAAAAATGAGTGGTGCATTTACATTATTGGAGATTAATGATGGAACCGACAGCAGCAGCAGCAACGATATACGAGTACCTAATGTGGCTGTGGAAATAACTGCTGGTTGTAGACTATGTCTTGAAAAGGACACTATGTATGCTAGATACGTGATATCATTAAGCAAATTTAAGCAGGAGGAGCAGCAGTGTTTTGCTGGAAAAGTAAATATTCTCCATATAAATAAACTTCGGTCAGCATTAGATGTCCAATCGAAATATATTGATGAGAACAAAATGTATCAGTGAATATTATTATTGTAATTATGATCAATAAAACTGTTTCTAAATCAATGGTATTTTTTTTCTTTTTCTATAGTATACAAGCGTATGTTTCCTAGAGTAGAAAAAAAGAAATTCTGGTCCGTCTAAAGTTGATCGTGAGAGTGATGGGACAAAAAAAAAATGGATAGTTTCGAGTAAGAGTTACTAATGAGGAATCTAGTTCATATCGGCAAACGTTTAATTCTAGATGATGATTTTCTAGAGTTGTCTATTCAAGGGAAAATATTTTCTCGAGGAATGCTTGTTGATATAATGAAAACTGATTCTCCATCATTAGACTATTGTATGAAGCTTCTACATCGTGTTCCATATGCATTTAAACAATTTATTGATATATTGATAACGACACGACAAAATGATATTGTGTATATACTTTTAAACATTAGTTTCTAGAAATTTAGGACTTTTTTTCATAAGAAAGATGGTGCTCAAGGATGATTTACTCCTCTCTCTCTCTCTCAGACAATTTTTTTTTTTGTTGCTAGCTCAGTTTTATTGTGGCAGTAATGTATTTCATTGTGGAGCGTCAACACAGGGCAAAATGTTCCACTCAGATCCGTTATGTATATACACACAGTGCAGCTGATCATCATTTTAGAATTGCGAAAGGATTGAGGAGTATGATGAAAAATGTAGATTATGCAACTCGTGTAAATTGCACAGAGGATATGCTGTTCAAATTAAAGGTTGTAATTCCTGTCTTGAAGAGGTGTGTGACTCATCCTAGAGGTCACCTATGCTCCAATTGTCATTATGATAAATGTAATCAGTGTGAGAGTACATATCCCGGTATGATTGGAAAGAATCCTAAACGTGATTTTAGTTTATTGCTACGAGATTGGTATCGTCGTGATTTTAGATTGTTCTGGGAGGAGGAACCGGGTCAACGATTCAACTGTTGGAACAACAAAAGAATATGGTTTCTACGTCATCGTTTTGAAGACACTGGGTGTTATGATTATAAACCCACTGATTTTTATTTGGCTGTGACGGAATGTGATTCGACACTTGAGGACACTGTTTGTGAAATTGCTTCAAATAGGCAAATTGAAACTCGTGAATCCTATAGAATGAATGAGAATAGTATCATTGACTATACAAAGAGATATGACACGAGTGAAGTCACACTCTACTTTAGAAAATGTGACCCTGACATTGCACTACATCAAGATCAGTACACTGTGAATTCAGATAATCTACCTGCACTAGTTGTTGTCGACAAATACTTAGTAGTAGTGGATGAAATCTAAAGAGTAGAAAAGTTGTTTTATCATGTATATAAATTTTTTTATTAATAAACAATTTCACATACATCTTTAGAACATTTTATTCTCAGGGCACTAGAATCAATATTAAATACACTTGTAAGTATATTTTCCACGATAAAGTCAGTCAATCGAGGTACGTTAACGCAGATCTCGAGAAACTGTTTGTAGGTATAGCCACGACATCTAAACATGAAAAAGAGTTCTGCATGAAAGCCGCATGTTTTAGTCGCTAAATACTGTATTCTTCGTTGAATTTGAATACTGTTTTTCCCCCTGCTTTCAATAAAGTTGCTGATGTATGGAGCATAGAATTTATACGATAGGCCAAGAGGATCCAAAAATTCAATGTTATGCTGTGTTTGGAAGATTTTTAGCCACTAGCTAGAATTTATACTCACTTGAATTCTTTCCACACGGGTTAGGGCGTTGTCAAAATTATGAATTTTTTCAATGAAGTCCTAGGGTATATTCCGATACCTTTCTTGAGGCAAGTAAGGATTCATACTAAGTCTATTTATTATATTATTTATGCTCTTGGTCCAAGGTCTGTTAGAACACTGACGTCGGGCGTGATTTCCCAATAGGTTTCAAATTGACTCAGTGATATTAGCGTGATACTCTCAGTCAGAGCATTGGCAAATGTACACTCTAAACGTACATTCCCTGTTCGTACTATGGTCATATCTTGCGTGCCTGACAAATCCAAAACAATAACCCCATGATTTTTTGAAAACATTGAATCCGTTATTCCATTTTCAAATAGTTGAGTCATGATCTACGGATTGCATAGTCAGTACGTATAGAGTTCTATAGACTTTTTTGTCAAATGATAGAGTGTACAGTGGAATACCATTCACTTTGCACACAAGGCTAGATAGACCAAAAAAATTAAAATCGTGGGGGGATTCAATCCAGAATCCCACAGCACTGCTACTCTTCACAAAGGTCAAAGCCAATTTTGAGGGGATTTCTCCATTGATAAATGTTGAATCGCTATAGCTACGAGAACCGGCGGCAATATGACGTTGATTGGTGATCGTATGGGGAACAAGAAGTTTAATGTTGTTACCATTGGCTCTTAGCTTTTCCACTGCCAATGCAACAGAGCTCATAACCTGTTGTTTTCGGACGTGGAGAATTGCCGATGTGATAATGACATTTGCATCGGGTGCTACAGGAAGAGTTTTTCTCAAAATGAAATTCGATGATGTCATTTGTAACTGTATGTCAATCTTGAAATTGGGGGGTATCCATGGGGATATATTGAATATCTCATGATTTAATTTTCCAACTAGAGGATACTCCTGGGTCACTGAAGTAGTCAACTCAACGTCAGTATCAACACCTGATCGATATTCATAGCCCAATGATTGTCCTCTCAACTCTTTGTACGCCTTTGGCGCCATCATCCTAAATTGTATGTAGCGTTCATAGTTTGATAGATTGTTGCTAGTTCTCACCAATGTTCCATGAATAAAAAAAGGTATTTTTTTGAATAGAGTTTGTAGATCATAGTTTTCATAGAAGGGACCGGCACTGGTATTGGGAGTTGTAGTATTTTACTTTTTCTTCACCATAACATTTAAATCAATAAATTTTGACGACAAAACAATGAAATAGCCTTTATTGGAAAATATATAATAGTTTCGGTGGTTTGATTAGAGCTGGTTAGGGTGAAATTGATCATAGTAGACAAGCTTTACACTAAGATGAGCATTGTCAGTATTGAATAGATTCAATGAGGAACTAACTGATCGATGTGACTTCCTGTGGGGGAGATGGTTCATCTAAAGAGAAGAAATTCTTCTTTGATCTAAAAATCTTTTTCCTTTTCTTCTTCTGCTTATTGGCCCTCGTTGTTTTATTCCCCAAAGTCCTTTTTGATGTCCTTTGCTTCCTGCCTGGGTAGAGACTAATGAGTGAATGATGCAAACGCTTCCTTTTCAATCACTCCCCATTTTGTCTAGATTTCAATTGTTCACAAACGGCTCTTGCTGAAGATCTAATATTTTCCTTAACACTCTTCTTGAAATTCTTGCCCGACCCCCCAGTCCTGTAGTGTGGAGGCAGCACAATTTGATGCAGCAGGTACAGGATATCTTACGGTAAAGGGTAGTGCAGAACGAAATAGCATAGCAAACCAATTACCAAGACCATAACCAGACATTGTAGAACGACCCTTGTAGTAGTACAATCCGTTGCCTATTTAACGTAGACTCAGAGCACCGAGATAGCAGTCAATATCGGGACAGACAAATGGAATTCTTCTATTGTTCATTTTAGATGATTGTACTGTCGCTGACAATGGGTCGAAAATGACATGTAATCACAGCTAAGCCTTTTGAAATTGCTAGAGAATCACTTAATTCAGTTCTTAGTGTTAACAGACAGAGTTCCAAATAGGAAGTGTTTACAGGAATATACTGAAGATGCTTTATATTGTAGTGATGAACATGTTCTTGATTGGTTTTTCGTTCAAGAACTCGTAGGAGGGGGGCATTTGAATTACCAACCCGAGATGTTTCCACAAATGAAGCGTATAGAAATATACAAGTGTCCATGGAGAAGGTAGGCGGGTAGTCAGCAAAAATGAAATTAGTGTTCCCAGCACTTCTACCATTGATTATATTGAGCTTAAAGCCAAGAACGTTCTTTAAGTTATCATTGAGAATAATCTTTTCATTGGCAATAGGTGAACTAATGTAGATCTTCCCCTCCTCCTTTGAATAGTTGAAATGAAAAGCTCCTTTTTTACGAGCAGAAATTCTTTTATTGATAGTACGACATAAATCATTCATGCAGGTGAGCTCCTCGTAGGGTAATTCAATATATGGATAATCCATCCAATTGATTTTTTGAATTTGTTCTTGATCACCTGGTGGTGGCGGCGAATCATAGGGTCTAATTTTTATTTCATATTTACGATCCTTTCTCAGGATGTCATAGGTATTTTTGAGAATACAGTCGACAAGAGCCACTTCATATGCACCGTCAAATTTGATGGCGGGTGAGAGTTTTGTCCAAAAATCACTTGTCGTATTCAAGTCATTGTAGAGAGGATCGGAAACGTTGGACATGAAAGTTACATAGAAATCATGGGGCACTGTAATATCTTCAACACCGATCCAAGAATAAAAATCAGAGTTGTATTCTAGCCACCAAACAACAAACTGTTTCTTACCGCTGCGAGAACGTGTCTTTAATATCTTTTCAATTTGATAGATTTCACTATCATTTTTAACTTTTTGCAAATCATAGTCATAAAAGCAACCGAGAATCTCTTCATCCTTGACATCGTGCAAACGAAAAGTTATGGGTTTATTGTCTAGGATTTTTGCCACTTTAAAAAGTTCAGTGGACCACAAGTAAATTACTCTTTTCAAAAAAATTAGTTGTTCTATTAATTCGAACAATATCACCTACATTGAATTTATTTTTATTCTTCTTGAATTTTGATTCATTGGAATATTGTTTAAGAAATGTGTCAGTTGTATTATGATCTGAATGATGAACTTCCGTTGGTGTTGAGTTGGACAATGAGCGATGAGGTCGTTGATTATAAATCAACATGATTTTATCTAGATCATGAATAAAAGCCGACGTATTTTTCTATGTACAATATCTTGAAATTAAAAGTCGAATAGTTCTTATCAATCTTTCGGCCAATGCAACCTATATAGGACTGTGACTATGATAGAGCAGTTTACTATATGTCTCTATTAATTTTGAAATATGATTATTAACAAATTCACTACCGCGATCCGTTTTACTTTTTTTATATGAATACTTTTCGAGAATACTTTCAATGGCCTGATCAACTTCAACAACTCCCTTTGATCGCAATGGAATTCCATATGCATAGCGACTAAACACACTGATTGCAAGTAGAATGTACTTGTACGGTAAATTGTGACGTCTTTGAAGCTCATCTAGAGTCAGGAGATCTGCTTGCATTATATGCAGTGGGTAAAAGGCTTTAGTTTTTCGATATTGATTGGCACGAAGTCTATGATTTCTATGCAGGGTTTACCTTGGCTCATATTGTGGATAGTCCTGTACACTTTCAGTATGAAACCCCGTGATTTTCGAGAGAGTTGTGGGGGAACTTAAACTCCCCACCACGCAAATATTTTCATAAGCACCTTTCAGAACTTCAACCATTTTAAACGTAAACAGGTTGTGTAACGTCTGCTACCCTTTTGTATACTGGCTGTTGGCGGTGGTGGTGACGTTGACTTGATACGTCTTCGCTTTTGTCTAGCCATCAGTGGTGTGCTAGTATTTTCCAAAATTGATTTAAAATCTTCTTCTTCTTCTTCAAGTTCATCTTTTAATGTTGATGATGATGATGATGATGATGCACGGTCGTTTATTTTTTTTAGAATTCGTCTATTGCCAATAAGACTTTTGGGAAAGTTTAATGTATTTAGAAAGTTGTATATATGAGTGTCAAATGATAATAGTCCTTTACGATTTGTAACCATGTCATTCATTAAATCAAGTAGATTATAGCTCTTGCCTTGAATTATAATACTATCCCCATTGCTCTCAACTTGAATTTGACCACTTTCCAAGAGATAGATTAGGAGTCGTTTTCTTTGTTACAGAAAATTTTGGGGGAATATATTTAAAAATTTCAAAAAAAATTAATCCAATTACTCCTTCTTTAATTGTGTTGCAACAGCAGACTATTGAGGAGATTATTCTTTTTTGGGATCATCAGAAGTGGGCTTTGATCGATAGTGTTTGTCCACTCGGCGAAGTGCATCTTGAAGTAAAATCAGTTTTTTATCATCATCAATAGTTTCATTGTCGAGGAATTTACTCAGATTGTCCTCAAAGTGTTCGACGGGTGAGAGAGAGAGTTCTATCGGAGTCAATTTATAGTGTTTTGTCATCTAGATAAAACTGTTTACAAGTCCTGCAATTATTGGCAGTAAAAGTGTGAAAAAGCTACCGCCCGCCTGAAGAAGACGTTTCCTTTTAAAATTCTTTCCTTTCTTTTTCGAGGCCAATGTACGTACAATGGAACGATGTTGCTTTGCCTGTTGCTTAACTACTTCTGGTAGTTGAACATTACCCTCGGTCAAATTTAAACAAAGTTCAGATATTAGATTAATGAAATCATGGTCAATACCATGTTTGAGTATGGCTTTTCTGAGTAGAGGTTTTTAAGTGCTTAGAACTGAAAACAGATGTCTATTTTCATGTAGTTTTTTCAGTGTTAAGATACTGACTACTAGGTCTTTTTAGTGTCCACGGTGAGAAACACTGTAATTTCATTGTCGAAAATATCTGTGACTACACGCAGATCCTCGGATGTATTTTGATTAAGATCCAATAGGATATAGCCGTGGGGTTTATTAGTTGCCTGATTGTATGCTGAGAGCAGAAATTTAGGGGCTCCTGGATAGATTTGTTTATTGAGGGTTATTAGCGATCGAGAATCACGAACAACTCTGTAGATGATATAGTAGGTACAGTTCAAAGCAAGTGTTCGCATACATTTGCTCTGATGAAAGAGATTGTGTAGAACCTTAGTAACGGAAATCTGTTCATGATGAGAGCGAACAGTGAACAATTGCAGCATTTGCTGGGACCATTGTTCAATAGATTCAGCCAGATCGTCAATGATCAGCCAAGAGTTTGGTTCAATAATTTTGAAAACATGAAGTACCTGTATGAACTGTATCTGCACCAATCCCTGGGTGGCTGCAGCAATCGCTTTTAATTTATTGTAAGATTCCCGTCAAATATTATAGCAATAGTAAATTTTTTTCGGCTTTTCTATAAACATTTTATCACAATTTTTAGTTATTTTAGTTAAGAGTGTTTTGCCGGACATTGAGGGCCCAAATAGAAACGACCTGAATGGCGTTTTAAATTGATACAATTTCCTTCCAGCAGTTCACTTGGACAAATTACTATAGACTCTACGTATCTAATGACTAAACAATTTTTCCCTACTACTACTACTACTCATTTATACAAGAAGACAAAGACTAATACCGGATACTATTTTCATCTATTAACGATTGAAAATAAAAAATTAGAAGGAAATTGAAAAAAAAATACACTTTTTATAATTTGTTCATAATAAGAAATACAACACTTAAGTGGGGATACAGAGAAAAAACACTTTTTTTTTGTTTATTTATAGGGAAAAAAAATACAACATTAAGTTAGAGAGAGAGCACTTGAAAAAAAAAATACACTTTTTTAAATTTATTTATAAAAAAATACAACAACATTTACATAGGTACACACACACAGAGAGAAAAAACATTTTTTTGTTTATTTATAGAGAAAAAAACCCATTAAATTAGAGAGATGGCACTTGAAAAAAAAAATCTGCTCTAAGTCCAAAAAAAAAGATAACTTTGGTGACGGTGCACCCCCCGCACTGGCGGCGGCTGGGCCCCCCCCCCCCGGGCCACGAGCCCCCCCCCCCCCCAAAAAAAAGGTTTTTAGGAAATAATTTAGAGGACTTTATTTAAACCGAGACTTTCCCTATGGGCAATACATTCGATCCGGTCTGAAGTTAACTAGAGACCAAGGGGGAGGGTGGTCAGACTATCTTGAAAAACATAGACCTTGTCTGAAATGGCACTCATGGATATTTTCTGTACATTTACAGTATAGCTCCTTTAGTTCAATGAACGAATTGCCAACAATTTGGCTCGTGGAATTGTATTTTCAACAATACAATTCCTATAAATGTTCATGTCGAAATTCTTGTCCACATAGCGCGTGGGTACTCCTTTGCAACGTTTCTTGATTTCCTCGTCGTATGTTTGTATAAAGTACACCTTCGGACCTACAAACATACCACGGGAAATCAAGTCGCTTGCGGTTTCAGATTTAAAAAAAAAAATCTGATTGGGCGCCCGACGTTTTAATATCTCAGGGTAAAGAACACAACACCAAATTGTGTAGTCCATCCGTGAGCTGATAATTTCACCATGCGCCAAATCATCAATTAGATTTGGTGTTTTTACTTTGAGCAGTAGAGAATCCGTGTCCCCGTAGCAGACCTCTACTTGCCCCTTTTCCGGCCACTGTACCCTAGCCATATTGTAGTAGAATTCCAACATGAGCTTTTTGAGATCTCCAAGATAGCACTGCCTGCAGCAATATTTTTATTCAAGACAATGCGTCTTTTTTTCCTATTCAAAAGTACCATGTCCGGGCCAATGATTGTAAAGGAAGTGTAATTGGGATCGGCAATAATTCGAGCAGATTGTTCTGGATCGGCCACAACGTCACAACGATTCCTATTACGAACCCTCTCACACATTTTGCCGAAAGCCGAATTCAAAATGAGTTTATAAATTTCTTTTTCGGCTTTCGTCTGTGCTGCAGAACGTTTGCTGACAAAAGGGTCAACAAATGTTTTCAAATATGGTTTTTGACTAAAATCGAGTGCTCTGTGAACCTTTGTGACGTAGAAACAGTTGTTACACATCCATTTCAACGCTACATGATGCACAAATATATGTTTTTTTGGTAGAAGGTCAGCAATAAGTTTTTGTTTTGAAGGTGCCCAATGCAATCCGTCCACCTCGACTAAACTCCTATTGTGAGGACTCAAAGAGTCCTTAGTCACAGGTCTATTGATACATGGGAAAACAAAATTCTTTACTGAATCGTGAAGCTCGGCTGGTATCTTTTCGTCAATTTCAAAAAACCATCCAACCGACCCATTCTCCTCAACACTGTTAATGTTTGGGAAATGGGGAGCTTGAGGGTCATTAAGCCATTTATAGTTGCCGCAAGGTAGTGCATAATGGGACATGGCCGAGGGGTAGAGAAAACTCAGATCGAGGAAAACTGCATTCGATTTTGTCCCCGTCTTCTCTCCTGTTGGATCGGTTTCCAAGATACGGTCTCCGTGAAAAACAAACCCCCCCCTCATTGGCCTTGCGATGAACAGGTACTGATTAGTGTCGGTAATGAGCTTGAGAAGTTCCTCTCTGATTTTCAGTATAAAGTCCTTCACTAGATGAGGCAAAGAAAAATAATACCAAAAATGAAGATTAAATTCTTCAGATATTTTGTTCTTATTTTTAGACATAATGACTAACAGTTTTAACACGTCACTCGACAAATACAGCTTGCAATGGTAAAACCCATTTTTACACCCTCCCTCTGCCCAAGCTTTCTTAGCAAAACTGTATTCCTCAGGGGTGCAACTACGATCGTGAAGACTGTCATAAAATGATTAAACAAAAAATCGCGAAGAAAGGAAACTTAACAGCCAGTGAAAAAAATTGAAAAATTATGCAAATATTTCGGTCAAGACCTCCGCTTGACCGTCCTCAGTGCAGAATAAAACTGATAAAAATGTAAAAGCCAAACCTTAAAATAAAAACACCAAACTAAAATTGAAAACCCTTTCACCGTTACTAGGAAAGGGTCGTCCAATTTTAGTTTGGTGTTTTTATTTTTATTTTAAGGTTTGGTTTTTACATTTTTATCAGTTTTATTCTGCACTGAGGACGGTCAAGCGGAGGTCTTGACCGAAATATTTGCATAATTTTTCAATTTTTTTCACTGGCTGTTAATTGTCCTCGTTTCCTTTCTTCGCGATTTTATGTTTATCATGATTAGCCAGTGTGGTCTCAGAAATTATTTACGTAAAACGATTCAATACAAGGAATAGTCTCCTCGGTAAATCTCGACATGGAACAATAATAATCATAAGGATATATGCCCTTGATCGTTAACAAATCATATAAATCATTTGAAAATTGTTGTTTGAGAAGGGGGAAAGTGTTGTAACCGTCATCGTTTTTCTGCACTTGAATTAATTTACTCAATTATTTAGGAAAAAAACTGTATGAATCTAAAAAGCAAATTTTATTTGTGTACTCAACGCCAGCGTCAATAAATTTCCCCATAAATTCCAAAACAAGCAGCTTTTCCGATGATTTAGGCATGATTTTGTACGTAAAGCTGTCTATCACCCATGCATCATCTACTGTTCCATTTCTTTGAAGATGTGCCAATGCAGGTAGCACATACTTTAGATCATAGTTAGAGTTATGTATAAAAACCGGTAGAAAAAGTTGTTGTTTAATTTTTAAATTACACCAAGTGTGAGCCCACCCACGAAAGTTACTTTTTCCCGTTGAATTGGGGTCAATAAGGTGATTGTGGTCCTGGACCACGTCTTTGAGGGTAAGTGCCTTGTTTAAAATCCAGCAAATTGTTCCTATTCTCAATACCCGTTATTGCTTATTCGATAATACTATTGGATCATTGGAACGACGTAATTGAAAACTTACCTCTTGTGCCGTTTTTATTAAAGAAAAGAAAAGCTTATCAATAATGTCCTCCTCGTACATAGTCAAAAAAAACTCTTCCAAATGTATTTTATTGTTGGCGTCGCGACGAGCATGCGCATAGGAACACGCAACTAGTTTATGTTCCTTGACTATACTTGGCCTTGATGGGTTCGATTCCTCAACCAGTCTTGTTTTATAGTCTTTAGACACTTTATCAGATTGTATAAGAGAATTTTTAAAATTTTTAACCTTTTAAATGTCTTTGCCTTCTGATAGCATGTCTAGTTTCTAATGCCAATGAAGTTTGCAATGCTTCACATGTTCTGAAAACTTCCGCTCGGATGTGAATTGGGACAGACACATTGCGTAATAGAAGAGTTCCCCTTTTTGAACGCTTTGAGATAAGAGTCGACTTATTGCAGTAACGGGAAAAAAATGACCATAAGCATTTACATCTTTGGGAGGCTCGTAAATAACCCATACCCAATTTTTAACATTTTCCACCATCGGTGTCCTCACTGAATACAAAACCCCTTTTTATCCGGTTTTTTCCCCCATCTACAAATTCTGTGTCATACTGGAGCACAACCCCCCCCCCCCCCAGATTTATCGAAAATGCTTATTTCTTTAAATGAAACCGGATACTTTCCCTCTAAACAATCAAAATTTACTTTAGAGAAATTTTTTCCACCGTTACGTGCAAGTTTGTCAAGATTTTTCATTGATGATTCATCTTTTAATGTCTTATGGGCTGCTGCTAAAAACGCATATTTAAAACATTGCAGTCCCGTGTCAAAATTAAAACCCTGAACTCCTTTGGTAGCCGACAAATCTGGGTTGCATTTTATTCGTCGACTACCCGCTCCCCTTAAAATAAAGTTTTTTTTAAATCTACTCAGATTCAGATCCATGCGTTCAATGTATAAAATGGTGGACCCACTCCCCCTCTCATTAAATGTATCCAAAGTTGGAATTACTTTATTCACCCAGTTGAAAAAGTTGTCTTCAAAATCATTTAGACCTGGGTATAAAGTCTGGTTGCCTGTCGAAAAATGAAAATAAAACACGTCCCCGGATGTCCCCTTTCGTAAGTAAAGTTTTTGATTCACCGATGCTTTGATTCCCCCCCGACCTCCTCAATTCTGGATCTGAATCTCAATAAGTGCTCGAATTCTGTCGATATAGTTATGGAGAACTTTCACGGGGTCAGTTAAAATAATGCCAGCGTTTTCCTCGGGGGAGCTAAAATCTACCCTGTACGTTTGCAAATGGCTTCGAGCAGATTCTAAAAAATAAAAATCAGGCAATTCCAGGGACGTTGCAGTATTTTCATGTCCTGTCCCTGTTTGTTCATGACTCAATTCACTAATTGTAAAGTTATCGTTAAAAATATCCCCGGAAAAATGAGCTGCTGTTGTATTACTACTACTATCTATACCCTTAAGTGGAATAGGGGAGGAGGTTGACAGGGAATTGTTATTAACACCACTCCCAGTCTGTTCAATCACATTGGGGGGATGTGGCATGAGGTTCCCTAGTACATATTCCAAGGTGTTTGGGGACAATTGATCGAGCCAGCCTGTATTGTCCTCTGATGGAATTTTGTTATGAGGACCCAGATAAGATTTACTAGTAACATCACCTAAATATTCGCGCATGAGACTATCTTCCCACTTTGGGTCTTCAAGCATGTCAATATCGCAAGTTAAGTCCTCCAGGCTAGCCATTTCCCAAAAAACATCGATAAAAAGCCCTCTATGCCACTCCAAAGTCTCTAGAAGTAGTACAAGTAAATCCCAGAACTCTGCTGGTGGTAACAGTATTGTTACTGTAAATATACATGCTTCATCACTCCCTAGTGTCG
Source organism: Artemia sp. Qi Xiang Cuo (assembly GCF_049724085.1). Taxonomy (NCBI): domain Eukaryota; kingdom Metazoa; phylum Arthropoda; class Branchiopoda; order Anostraca; family Artemiidae; genus Artemia; species Artemia sp. Qi Xiang Cuo. The sequence continues at coordinate 24,250,819 of NC_142812.1, read as the reverse complement.
CTGGTGGTGCTATATCTTTTACATGTAGAAAAAAAAGTTTTATTTTTTTTATGTAAAATAATCATTTTTTTTATAGTTAATAAAATTTGTCAATTTTTCATAGTCTTTGTCCCATTACCACCAGCTGAACAATTAAAAGAAGAAGAAAAAAAGTTACAATGCCTTATGTCTTTAATAATTTAAAATTTAAATTTTAAAAAATATTTTTTTTTTTTTTTTTTTTTTTTTTTTTTTTTTTTTTTTTAGTCCGGAAAATGTTTTCTTATTATTAGAGGGTAATTTTTAAAAATTTAATGATAAAAAAAATTAATGTTTTAATTAAAAAAATTTTTTAAAATAAAAATGCAAAATATGGGTCCAATTCGAGTGCTTGACCCTCTTCAATATAACTCTCAATGAAATTTGACCATCGTTCAACTGACATGGTATGCTGTATGAACACTTGCTCCTCAGCTTCAGTTAACGGACACGAATCCCATATGTCGGCAGTTGGTGGTGTTACTTTCTCAATAATCCGTATTTTCCTGTGTCTTTTGCCAACGGATTTGTTTGAAGTTGTGGATGTAGTTGACCTGGGCTAAATAAATGATTGTAAGATAGAAGAACTGAGTTTTGCATTTGTAACATCAATTACCTGTAAATAAAAAGGTATGTTGGTCCTTTTTAGAGCCCCCCACCCCCCAACCCCCAAACCCCTCCCGGGGGGAACCCCTGGGAAAAAGGATCTACCTTTAAGCTCGACTGGTCGACACACTTTTGCGGTGGGAGTATCACACTTAACATCACTGGTCAACTAGAACATTCTCAAATTCTTTCTCGAAAACACCTAAGTGTTTCAATGAAATGAGTTCGCCCCAAATAATGTTTCTTGACAACACTGTGAAGACATAATTGGAGATTACTAAAAACCTTCTTCCTATGTGTTAATATATATTATCGGAAATACACATCCTGTCACAAGAAGCTCACTTAGAATTCAAATTATAGCTATCGAGGGGATTAAAATTCAAATTTAGCGATGGGAGATTTGATAAGGAGCGGATGCGCGCAAATGGCCTAGCGCAATAATACCAGTTTAAAGAGTGCTTGCCAACTTTTAATCGGCAAATCGTTTTTGTTTTTTTTTTGTTTTTCAAATCGTTAGTTTTTTTTTAAAGTGAATATTGGGATTATTTCATTTTAATGAGTCGAGGTTTTTATTTACATGGTAAGGTTTTTTTTTTATAGAAATTCATTTTAAGAATTACCTTATATACCACTAATTTCGTTAATGAAAGGAAATGAAATAGTTTAGAAACAAATTTTAAGTTTTACTCATCAAAAGCTATGCACCTGAGAAAATTTACCTTATTTTTGAAAATAGGGATAGAAAAAATTATGTATATACTTAGAAATTCTGACTGGGCTTCTACATCTGAACTCCTTGACAAAACATAAAGGGGGTCAAGCTCACGATCTTCAGTAGGCTAAGCTGAGGCATTATGAGAAGCAGTCCATTCTCTTTTCAACTTCCTTCCAGCTTGCGTGGAGCTAAGACTGGGGTTAGAGGGCTCTGTCACTATAAGTTGTGTGCTCGTTGGATGGTCCAGATCGTGTGTAATTCTACAGGCATATTTTATAATTGATGTTCTTGCAGCTTGAATTAATACACCTTTCGCCATATCTTGCTTTCTTTTCAGAAGGGGGGTTATTGCACGTATCCGCTTCCTTGAAAAAAAGGGCGAAATTTAGCATGTAGCAAAAATTCATTTTGAGTTTGGAAAATAATTCAGTTTATGTTAGGCATTTAAAGAAGTGTAAAAAACATCTTGATTTCAAAATCGGGGGTTTTCAATTACTTTTTTGAGCAACTGAATCTTAGTTCGACAAAAACTGGGTTTGCCACGAAAAAGCAGCAGCATAGATTCTAAATTGTTTTGGTTCTTCTTCTAAATACTAAAAGCATCATTAGGCTACTATGATCTAAAATATCACTGAAATACATTTTCCAGCAGTACATGGTAAAGAACTATAAGTAAGGAACAAATCAGGTTAATAGTAACCGAAACTCTAAAAAGGAAGCTTTTGTAACAAATAATACATTAAAAGAATCAACATTTTATTCTAACCCCAAATTACCGATCGAAAGCTAAGCCTTCTGCTTCAAAAAAGTTGCAAGATGCTTATCTTTCTGGTAAAAAGCTGGCAGGGGGAATGGGACCATTTTGGTCCTTGGGTCATAAAGATTAAGAATCCATGGATTATTCTGATTTAAACAGGGTTCAATATGTGCGTATTTTTTGCATCAAAAAACTGGTGTTAAAATAGGGGGAGCTGGAAATTTTTTTTTTTTTTAATTAAATAAATATTTATATTTTCCTTTATTATCAAAATAAAATACTCATTGTTACAAATTTAGATTTTTAGAATGATTTTCAGCTCTTAAACTAAGGTAAGCAACATAGATTCTAAATTGTTTTGGTTCTTCTTCTAAAGACTAAAAGCACCATTAGGCTACTATGATCTAAAATATCACTGAAAAACATTTTTCAGCAGTACATGGTAACGAACTATAAGTAAGAAACAAATCAGGTTAATAGTAATCGAAACTCTAAAAAGGCCCACTGATCTTGATAAAAATCGCACCGTAAATTTCAGCCTATAAGAGAACTATGTAGAGGTTTCAGCTCCTAAACAATAGGCTTCTAAGTGCATAAGTACCCTTAGTTCTAGTGTCTGTCTTAAGTAGTCAAAACTTTTTAAAAGAGGTAACCACACAGTGTAAGGAAAGAATTTCTTCCTTAACTTAATGACAAGACAATTTCTTTTTATTGTAATAATGAGAAAATTTTTACTCACCAGAAATTGCTTAGAATTATCCATTTTCTATGTAAATGTTTACAAAAAATGTCAGTAGTGTTAAGTTGAATAAACTATTCAAAACTGTTGAAGAATCTAATTTGAAACCCGAATATATACAAAAAATAATTGCATAACAGAGAAACAAGACATGCTGGTTTTGATATATCACTAAAAAAAAAAGACATTGAACTTTGAAATTGTGTAAATATCTTGACAAAGGAAGAGTGTAATGACCAATAGAAAGGAATACCTACCAGAAAAAAACCTGTTTGGTACGGAGGGGCTATAGAAATGGTAGTTCCTACTCTACTGATATCAACTAGCATACGCTGAACAAAATGGCTATCTCAAAATTTTGATTGGATGTGTTTTGGGAAGGATGGGCAGGGGGGGCTAGTTGCCCTCTAATCACTTTTGACTGTTAAAAAGGCTCTAGCCCTTTGAATTTCCAATCAAATGAGTCTGTTTTGAAGTTTCTACGCGAGGCCTTCTATAAAAAAACTTTTTTGCCCCTAGGGCATAACTTAAAACCCTTGCCCTCAGGGATGGGGGGGAGTGTTCTCCTCAAAAAAATATTTTCTATCTGGAAATCAACTACGCTGAACAAAATGGTTATCTTAAAATTTTGATTGGATGTGATTGGAAGAATGATGGGCGTGGGGGAGGGCTAGTTACCCTCTAAATCACTTTCGACTATTAAAAAGGGTACTAGCCCTTCAAATTTCCAATCGAATGAACCTGTTTTGAACTTTCTACGACAACGCCTTCTACAAAAACCTTATATGCCCCCAGGGCATAACTTAAAACTCTTGCCCTGAGGGTTGTGGGGGAGTGTCCTCCACAGTGATTGGAGGGATAGTTGTCCTCTATTCACTTTAGACTATTAAAAAGGGTACTAGAACTCTCAATTTCCAATCGAATGAGCCCCTTTTGGAGTTTCTATGACGATCCCTTCCTTATGAATTGCCCTCTAATCACTTTCGACTTTAAAAAAGGGTAAAGGTACTAGCTCTTAAATTTCCGATCGAATGAACCTGTTATGAAGTTTCTACGAAAACGCCTATAAAAACCTTACATGTCCCCATGGCATATCTTAAAACCTTTGCCCTAAGGGTTGTGGGGGAGTGTGCTCCTCAAAAACATATTTTCTATCTGGAAGTCAACTACACTGAACTAAATGGCTATTTCAAAATTTTTATTGGATGTATTTGGGGGAATGATGGGCGGGGGGGGGGGCTAGTTATCCTCCAATCACTTTCGACAATTAAAAAGGGCATTAGCCTTTTGAATTTCGAAAGAGTCCCTTTTGAAGTTTCTACGACAACGTCTTCTTTAAAAACCTTATATGCCCCCAGGGAAAAACTTAAAATCCTTGCCCTCAGGGATCTGGGGGATTTTCCTCCTCAAAATATATTTTCAATCTGGAAATTGAAAGAGCCACTTTTGAAGTTTCTACGACAACGCCTTCTTTAAAAACCGTATATATCCCCATGGCATAACTAAAAACCCTTGCCCTGAGGGTTATGGGGGAGTGTTCTCCTCAGAAACATATTTTTTATCTGGAAATCAACTACAATGAACAAAATGGCTATCTCAAAATTTTGAATGGGTGTGTTTCGGGGAATGATGGGCCCGGGGGGGGGGGGGCTAGTTGCCCTCCAATAACTTTCGACTATTAAAAATGGCACTAGCCCTTTGAGTTTTCAATCAAATTAGACTCTTTTGAAGTTTCTACGACAGTGACTTCTTTAAAAAACTTATATGCCCCCAGGGCATAATTTAAAACCCTTGCCCTGAGGGATGTGGGGGAGTGTCTTCGTCAAAAACATATTTTCATACTAGAAATCCACTAGCCTACGCTGAACAAAATTGCTATCTCAAAATTTTGATTTGATGTGTTTGGGGGAATAATGGCCCTGGGGGGGGGGGGGGGGTTAGTTGTTGTACAATCACTTTCGACTATTAAAAAGGGCGCTAGTCCTTTGAAATTTGCAATCAAAAGAACCTATTTTGAAGTTTATACGACAATGCCTACTATAAAATTTTATATGCCCCCTAGGCATAACTGAAAGCCCTTTGCCCTGAGGGTTTTGGGGGAGTTGTCCTCCTCTAAAACACAATTTATATCTGGAAATCAACTAGCATACGCTGAACAAAATTGCTAACTCAAAATTTTGATTGGAGGCGTTTCGGGGAATGATGGGCGGGGGGGGGGGGCGAGGTGCCCTCCAATCACTTTTGGCTGTAAAAAGGGCACTCGCCCTTTGATTTTCCAATCGAATGAGTCTGTTTTGAAGTTTCGACGCGAGGTCTTTTATAAAAAACCTTATATGCCCCTAGGGCATAACTTAAAACCCTTGCCCTGAGGGTTGGGAGGGAGTGTTCTCCTCGAAAACATATTTCCAATCGAATGAGCCCCTTTTGAAGTTTCTGCGACAATATCTTCTTTAAAAACTGTTTATGCCCCGAGGGCATAACTTTAAACCCTTAACCTGAGGGCTTTGGGAAAGTGTCCTCCTCAAAAACATATTTTCTATCTGGAAATCAACTACGCTGATCAAAATGGCTATCTTAAAATTTTGATTGGATGTGTAATGACGTTTTGAAACGATATTTTCTTCAATATTATAAGTATATACTGTTATCCAACTAGCATAGTATATTTGTAATGTGACGCTGGAAGTAAATTCAACTCTGATCACCAGAAAACTTACCTCATGCCAGAACAGACCTATAGGCCAGTGCTGTAGTCGTTACAATACTATGCAATGACGGTACATACGTCCAAGGTGTCATGACCTTATATAATGGCGGTCTGTATTTCAAAGTATTATGACCTTATGTGATGAGGGTCTGTACTCCCAAGGCGTTATGACCTTATGTAATGGTGGCCTGTACACCAAAGGTGTTATTACCCTATGTAATGCCGGTCTGTACGCCCAAGGCGTTATAACCTTATTTAATGACGGTCTGTACACCCAAGATGATTTGACCTTCTGCAATGACGGCATGTACACCCAAGGTGTTGTGACCCTATGTTATGACGGCCTGTACACCCAGGGTGTCATGAACTTATGTAATGGTAGTCTGTACACCCAATGGTGTTATGACCTTGTGTAATTCTGGTCTTTACGCCCAAGGCGTTATGACCTTATATTATTACGGCCTGTATACCTTTAATGTAATGAGTAATGTACCATACCATAAATATTGGGTTTAACACACCCAAATGATTAAAATACAAATAATTATAAATAAGACACAAAAATTCACTTCTGTAATATTCTGTTTCGTGATTTCTGCGTACCACCAGGGTTTCCAGCTGCCAATATCTAAAAAGGGGTAAAAACTAAGGAAAAAAGGGGAAACTTTGCTCAAAGAGTGAAAGTCCGAATTGCGCACGTCTGTGCTTTCGCTCGGCCCGGTATGTCGAGAGGATCAAAGAAAGCACCACGTTCTGAGAGTGAATTATTCTTTGTTGTTGACTTCAGTTCTTCTGAGCGCTGCTTGATGAAGTTTTTCAGCATTTGGGAGAAAGGTAACGTGATAAGCTGTTTTTTCTTGAATTGCTAAATTGCCAAAACCAGCTTTGCCGCCGAGCGAGGCTGTTGGACGGTAATAGTAGGCCTGGGGCAAATGGTCTAGGCGTTATGACCTTATGTAATGACGGCCTGTACTGCCTAGGCGCTATGACCTTATGTTATGACGGCCTATACGCCCTAGGCGTTATGGCCTTGTTAAAAGATGGTCTGTACGCCTTATGCAATATGATCCTGTATAACAACTGCCTGAATGCCCTAGGCATTATGATCCCATGTAATGACGGTCTATACGGCCAAGCTGTTATGACCTTATGAACTTATAAAATAGAAACCTATGAAAGGTATTATCCACACCCAAATACTGGATTTACCGCAGCTAAACCATTAAAATACAAATAATTAACTGGTCTACTAAACACCAGGCTAGAGTAAAAGTAGATATTTATATAAATTTAGATAAATATGTTAAAAATGAGTATATGTTTCCTATGTAGGAAACATAGGAGAAACATTTTTGAAGTGCATCTATGCATTATAAAAACGCATAAGAGTCTTTGTTATCAAAGTTTGGACTAACAACAGAGTTTAAAACGAGAAAGGTTGCAAATTTTACATAATACGGTTTTTCATCTGTTCAACAATTGATTTGACCATTTAGTGGCACAAATATGAACAAAGGAAAGACTCTTGGAACAGTCTTTTAAGGCACTAAAAATCAAATCAAAAATTGAATTTTTATATACAATATCACAATAGTGTCCTAGATATCTTTATTGAAGAAGGCATAATCATTAGCAAACATTACACATACTCCCAAAAAGATGTTGTGAATAATTGTGCAATATGCATGCTGGGAGGGTAGGAAGTTCCTCTCCTATTACAAAAATATTTTGAGTATAAACTCATTTTCCTTTTTTACTAATAAAAATGTTTTATATGCTGAATTAGAACCAAAAAAATACCTTGGATAGTGTCTATTCTTATGACCCCTTGCACCACAAAACAGAAACTGGTCTGAGTTGGCCATGGAGAGGGACTAGATAGTTGTGGAAACGTTTGTTTTTCGGAGGAATTGTGGTGTCTTTGACCCCGTCTTTGTATTGCAAAACCGAAGGAAGCTTTTGTTAATAGATGTACCAACGTTTGAGGTAATGGTGACGCCAAACCAGACAGATAACTGAAAATTAAATTCAAATATTGTCATGTCAAAATTTCACCTGGTAATGGATCTGTCAAGTAGTCAAATGTCTAAGACTTTCAAATCAGATGAGGGTGAACATAGAAGCTTGGCAATACCCAAGGCCGTACCCAGAGTGGGGTTTTACCCCCTCCCCCCGAAATGATTGTTTGACTCGTAAAAACGTAACAAAAATGGCTATAAACAAATTTTCTATGTTTTTTGTGTGTACCCCCCCCCGAAAGAATCTTTGAATAAAACCCCCTCGGAAAAAAAATCCTAGGTAAGGCCGTGGCAACTCCTTCCCAGAGTATGTTTTGACCCTGAATCCATTACTGAAAGTCTAGTAGCTAAATTAGAATTTTTTTAATTCTAAATTAGTATTTTTTGGACCTTATCCTATTCAATTGAAGGGAATTTCGGAAGAACTTTACAAAAATTCCAGGTAAACATAAGTTTTAATGAGAAGTGCAATTTTGAATACAGGTACATAAATAGCTCAGTATAAAACATATTTTATCGCTTATAATCACTTTACAAAGGAAACCACAGTAGATCTGCGACATGCGTCAAGTACAATTCCTCGGACGAAAGCGAACAAACTGACACCGAAAACAAACGTCTAAATCAGCCAATAATATTGAGCTTGAGAATTAATGAAATCTAACTTAATTATTAATTAAACTTATGGTACTTGACTGTTAAACGGAGCACACTCAGGAATTAACGATGTCTAAGATCTGGCAAAAACCAATTTGCCTCTCTAGAATCGGTCGTAATTTGCTTGTTTTGAGCACAGTTTATAGAATTAGCAGTATGATCATTCTCTATCTCTCCCATTATAAAACCCGGACAGGGCTGCGAGTGCTCCGGAGAACGTTTTTGCAGATAGAAACATAGGCGTTATCAGATCTTTTCGCGGGTAGACAAGTCAGATTTCTCGTGGACACGAAACAGAGTGAGAAACCCGCTATTACGAATAATGCACTTGGTAACCATTTCTCAGTGATTGACGATAACAAACTAATCCGCTAAGGCAGAAACAAGTGGGAGGAGCTTTTTGTTCGCACCGAGACCGAAGACCAGAAATTATCTGCGATAAGCTTACTGTCTATAAACTGTGGTTTTGAGTGAGAAAACTACGATATAGGTATATTTTTAATTAAGTACTTAATATTTAGAGGTGGTTAGGCTAGGTAGTTAATATAATGCATTCTGCGCAACCTGCTTTCATAATTCTTTGTCGTAGTTTCCATAATTTTGTTTCTATAGTATTATATTATTATTTTTTTAGTGTATTTCATTAGGATTAAACTAAATTCACTTCTTGGGTGTGCCCCGTTTTACAGACAAGACCAACCTATTAATTAAATTAATAATTAATTTAAAAAAATATATGCACGTAAAAGCGAAGTTGAAATTTATAATTAGCAGAAATGACTGCTTCGCAAGTTGTACAATATATTTTTGAAAAATTGTTTCAAATAAACTAGCTCAGGTGCTTTTTAAATATCCCGACCAGACTCAAGAAGTTTGATATACATAAAAACAGTTTCTCTATTTGCATTTGGAGATAATTAACTTAAGCTCAGTGAGATAAACTACCTTGTAGGTATATTTTTACTAATAGTTAATATGTAGAGTTTTTATTTTGATTAGGTTAGGTATTCAATATAAGGCGTTCTGGGCGGCATGCTTTCCATAATTCTCTGTTGTAGTTTATGTAATTTTATTACTAAAGTATTACATTTTCATCATATTTTAGTATATTTCATTATGACAATCTAACTTCACTTCTTGAGTCTGGTCGGGATATTTAAAAAACACCCTAGCTCATGATATTTCCCTAAATTTGTAGAATACTGAAAAACTAGAGATTTACTGGAAACAGAAAAACTGACGCAACAAAACACGATTTGGAGCAGAAAAATCCTCAATTGGCCACCAGAAAATAAAAAACTATTTTTAAAGTTCTCAACGGTCATTAACTAGCCTATCAATAAATAACCATGAAGTCAATAAATTTCACTGTAATGTCTTAATCTTGAAAAACTCAAATAAACTTAGTTTTCAGTAAAGTTGTCTGTTTCAATAGTTTTAATGAAAATGAAAATAGATATATCCAACTTGCCTAAAAAAATTCTTGCTAGTGTATTTAATATACAAGAAATATCTTTCTTGTATCTTTTTTGATTAATTAGTATAAATAACTAGTTAATATAAAAAATTGAATAATTTCCATATACAATATCACATGATTATGCATCTTAACAACAATGTCATACACAATTATATTAATGATAAAGTGACAAAAATTGTGAAGAAGAAAAAAGAGGTGATTTCCACCCAGCGAAAAAAGGAAGAATAGATTTGCACGTGTTTTGGTTGAGACCTCCCCTCGACCGTCTTCAATGTACAAAAGAAAACACAGAGTAAAAAATATGGTGCTTATGTATTATGCCGCCAACACTCAAGAAGGGAAGTTAGGTTACTCCTTATCAAAAGTACCAAAACATGATGAAAATATAATACTTTAGAAACAAACTTGGGCTTTATATTTTCACACTAGGGGAGGGAGATAAACTACTCTAGATCCCCTCCCCCCAATGTGCAAATATATAGCCCAAATTATATAATTCCAATGTATGCTGTTACCCGCCACTTGTTTTCCACTGAGCGTAAGCTAATTGTTTCTTTATAGCACAGTTTATAGAATTAGGTCTATAAACTGTGCTTTATAGACAGATAAAACCGGTTTGCTCTCGAGTTTGACACATGGTAAACTTGAGTGTTGGTGATATAATACATACGTACCAAAAATATACGGAAAAAATTCTAAGGACAAAGTAAAATCGAAACGAAAAGCCATACCCGAGGTCGACCTCCACTCGACCGTCTGTGTTCAAAAGTAAACACAAAGTAAAAAACAAACATAGTCCTAAGGACAAAATAAGAAGAAAAACACTAAGTTTAAATAGGCCCCTTCAAGGAATGATGAGAAGGTAACGGGTACAATTTTCATTTTACTCTTTCGTACAGAGGACGGTCGAGCAGAGGTTTAGACCAAAATGTCCGCAAATTTATCTTTGTGTTTTTCATTGACCGGAAATATCCTCCTTTTTTCTTCGTAGTTTGTTTTCATTTTGTCATGCATAGCCTGTGTGTCACCTAAATATTGAGTTATTTGTCGTGAAGTTACAAGTATCCACTACAACCTTTCTCATAAGTTCTTCACCTACACCAATCCACGACATGGGGTTGAACTTTGTTTCATTCAAACGGTGATACAAAGCCTCTATTATTGGTTGTCCTTTGCGGAATTTAAGTATTCCGTTTGCAAAGTTTTTTAAAAGAAAAGAATTAAGATGTGCCGTGGACTTCATTAAAACTGCATCCAAGTCAATATAGAGTCCATCGAATTTTTTTAATAGACGGGGACAACCTGATTTCCGTTTAGCCCTAGACGGTTGGCCGAAAAGAACAATCTTCGGCAATCTTTCATCCTTCATCCACACAACGTGCCCTAGTCACCTCAATCTTTCTTTGATTATAGCCCTAGAGAGCTGTATTGAACCACATTTTTCGTAGAGCCTATTGTTTGAAATACGGTCAGTCATCCGGGTATCCGGAACAATCCTTAAGCAATTTCTCTTGAAAACATCTAGCAAATCTTCATCCACTTTTCGGAGTGACCATGCTTCAGAGCCAAATTTGACCACTGTCATCACTATACCTTCTAATATTCTAATGTAGGTTTGCAGACTTATCTACCTATTCTTCCAAACTTTTTTAACCGGGAAAAAACACCCTGAGCCTTGGCTATCCTACTTTTAACATCTTCAATGCTCCCACAATCTTTACTAATAATACTACCAAGGTAAGTGAAGCTGCTCACCTGATCAGTCTTTTCATTACCCAACGTCACCTTTTTATCTTCACTTATTCCTAGCCGCAGCGACTTAGTCTTCCTAACATTAATTTTCACACCAATTCTAGCACCCTGAACTTGTAAAACCTATAAAACTTCATTCATTTTGCTCAAACTTTCGTCTAGGATGCTTAAATCATCACCATAATCCAAGTCCAGGAGACTTTTTCCTCCCCATTTGATTCCGTGGTCTCCCATTTCCTTTCTTGTGCTCCTTAAGACAAAGTCCATCAAAGTAATCCATATAAAGGGGGATAGAAGACAAACCAGGTTAATTGCTGATTTCATACAAAACCATCTGCTAACCTTATTTCCTACCTTGAAGGCAGCAGTGTTATTCTCGTACATAGCACTAATCACTTTAACGTATTTGTCTGGTATATCATAAAAGGATAAAACCTTTACTAAAGCTCTTCTATCAACATAATCCAACGCTATAAAACTGAGGACCAAAGGTGTTTGAAAACTCAGGCACTTCTCAATTATTAGCCTAAGAGTGAACTTTTGGTCGATCCATCCTCTAACTTTTCTAAAACCGCACTGCTCTTCTCTTAAAACTTTTTTTACGGCATCTTTCAGTATAAAAAGTACCATATCACTAAGTAATTTACTACTTACCGAGACCAGACTAATGCCTCGATAATTACTTCACTCATTTTTATCACCTTTTTTATAAAGTGGCTTAATTAAGGTTTTCCTAAAATCGTTAGATATTTACCCTTTTTCAAGAATCATATTCATAATCTTCAGTAACTTATTTCTAACCTCAGAGCCACCATATTTAAGATACTCATTTACCACCCTATCAGCACCAGGAGGCTTATTATTTTTTAATCCTTTTAGTACTAATGTTAATTCCTCCTCACTAAACAAATCTTCCTTCAAATCCAAGGTATCACAAACTTTTTCATTCTCCTCTATATCTATGTTAAGCAAATTCTCAAAATGTTCGACCCATCTCTCTTTAATCTTTTCCTTATGCTATTTGCGGTCCCACTCCTGTCTTTAACTGGGCCAAGTCCGCATTGACTACTCCCTCTCAATTTGTTAACATATCAGTACAATATATTACTATTATGCCGTCTAGCTGCATCTTCCAGATCTTCGGCAATGTTATCCATAGCCTACATTTCATACCTCCTTAGTTCATATTTTAATGCTTTATCCACTTTCTTTACATTCACTTTGTTTTCACATGATCTATCTCTCAGATAATTTTTGTACAAGTTCTTTCTCCTTTCTATTAAACATAAAGCTTTTTCACTAATATGCTTAGCTGCAGTTATAGCTTTTTTCCCTAATACACCTTCAGCAACTTCACAAATTATTTTTCTAAAATTATTTCAGCCATCTTCCACATTATCAAATTTTAAACTCTCAAGTTTAGCATTCAGCTGTTCCTAGAAAGTTTCTCTCAAATTCTTATCCTAGAGTCTACCAGCATCATAACTTCCCGAGAGGTAGCTACCCTTCTGATATTTCAGCTTTAAATTAACCCTTGACACTACTAGATGGTGATCTTTACTTTTAACATCAATAACGGCACTCCTATATACCCTTGTATCTTGTATTGATCTTGCCAGTCTTCGGTTTACTACAACATAATCAATAATGTTTGCTTTCTTACCATCACGTGAATACCATATTAACCTATGAGCCATTTTATGACCAAACACCGTATTGGTTATAACTAGATTGATATTCCTACAAAATTGCAAAAGTTCATCTATCCTATTTCTACCGACCTGGGCGTTAAAATCTCCCAGTGCTAACATCACATTTCTACCTGGAACCCTGTCTTTTTGCTCCTGTAACTGTAAGTAAAATTCATCTGAGTCACTAGTATCTTCGTCAGTCGGTACTACAGGGCGCAACATATATTTTATTTGGGATGTCTTGAACGCATTAAAGAGAAAAATAGTCATTATTGTTTCAGTTCTTTAGGTTTTTGTCAAACCTACTTGTATATGACACATACAAAATCGTGGATAGTTCACCCGTATCAGAACTGACATTAGGCTTAGCCTAACTAGGTTTCTGATAGGAGATCACTCAAAAATTATCTTTACCATTAAAGTAAATCGACTCTTGAGGGGAAGTTTAAAACCTAATTTTTATCGGATTTTCGTATGTGCAGAATGTTGACACGGGACAAGCCTCACTAGAAATGTTTCATAATCGATACTACATTAAATTTAAGTCTGATATTTCTGCTTTGACCTATTATTTTCGTACTATGGATTATATTCAAATCAGCCACATTCCCTGTGGCTGCTGGACTTTGGGCTGAATTAATTTCAGTATAAGTGTTCGGCTTTATTATTCCTACAGTTGGCAGATAATCTTGAGACAAAGAGAGGAAATACGCTTTATTTCTTTCTCTCAAGCCTGTTTTCACTGTTGTTTCTGGCTAGTTATATTGTATTACCATTTCTTACTGCGCTCTTTTTATTTTGATTATTTGTCTGATATCTTGTTATTAAGGTAATTAATAATGAAATAGAAAACCACATTGCAGCATTAATAGAACTACCTCGTTACACCTCAAATAGAGAAAGGTAATATATGGAGTTAATTTTGCACAATAATTGCACAATTTGCTTTTCATTTCAGTAATAACCTTTCATAAAAATTTGAAAGTGTTGGCCGTGATTATATAGCTTGAGGTAACTTGTTTGCTTAAGATGAGAATTTACTGTTTTCACTCCAATTGCTTATTATCTAATGATTTGATATTTATTGAATATTGACAGATTTTGTTTCCTTGTGTATATCATATACTTCAAATAGCTCTGTACTTCAAATAGTTTGTCTTCGGTTAAAGCCATCTTTCTCATTTTGACCTCTAGGTTTTCAAAGATTTGCAAATACAGTTCCTAAACTTAGAAAAAAAACATTGATATGGCTTAAAATTCTACTTAAATAACAGAAATTGCATTTCGAAACTACAAACCGAGGTCATTCTTTGAATGACAATCAAGTTGAGATACGTGGTGCTGAGACTGGTGAGAGAGTTGACATTAGCCGATTGATAGGCCACCTTCCAGGCTATAAGGAGGAACCTGGAGAGAGTTTAGCCCGTGGTGCTGAGTCTGGTGAGAAGATTAACGTTAGTCGACTGAGGGGACAGCAGAGTATATTTCAGGGGATCCTGGACCAGGAAGGCCTAAACTTGGCGCGAAATGGGGTAGGCGGGGGATAACCGAGCCCTAGAAAACCTTTCGGGTAGCGCACCTAGTGAGAGTATGATGAAAACCTAATTATATTAAACTATTATTAAAAATGTCGTCTCTTTGCGTGTGTCGTCCCTGTGTGTGTGTCGTTTCTGTGTGTGTCGTCTCTGTGTGTTAGTCGTCTCTGTGTATGTGTCGTATCTATGTGTGTGTCGTCTTTGTGTTTGTTTCGTTCCTGTCTGTGGGTCGTCTCTGTGTTTGTGTCGTTTCTTTGTGTGAGTCGTCTCTGCGTTTGTGTCGTTTCTGTGTTTGTGTGTCATTTCTGTGTGTGTGTGTCGTCTCTGTGTGAGTGTCGTCTCTGTGTGTGTGTCGTCTCTGTGTGTGTGTCGTCTCTTTGTGTGTTTCTTCTCTGTGTATGTGTCGTCTAAGTGTCTGTATGTCGTCTCTGTTTGTGTGTGTGTCGTCTCTGTGTGTGTGTTGTCTCTGTGCGTGTGTCTTCTCTATGTGTGTGTCGTCTCTTTGTTTGTTTCCTTCCTGTGTGTGGGTCGTCTCTGTATTTGTGTCGGCTCTTTTTGTGTGTCTTCTCTGCGTGCGTTTCGTCTTTGTGTTTGTGTGTCATTTCTGTGTGTGTGTCGTCTCTGTGTGTTTGTCGTTTCTGTGTGTGTTGTCTCTGTGTTTGTGTCGTCTCTATGTGTGTGTCGTCTCTGTGTGTGTGTCGTCTCTGTGTCTGTATGTCGTTTCTGTTTGTGTGTGTGTCGTCTCTGAGTGTGTGTGGTCTCTGTCAGTGTGTCTTCTCTGTGTGTGTTTCCTCTGTGTGCGTTTGTGATCTGTGTTCGTGTGTCATCTGTGTGTGTGTGTCGTCTTTATTTGTCTGTTTTCTATGTGTGTTTTTCGTTTGTATGAGTTTGTTGTCTCTGTGTGTTTGTAGTGTCTGATTGTGTGTGTCGTTTTTGTTTGTGTGTTGTCTCTGTGTGTGTGTTTGTTTCGTCTCTGTGTGTGTGTGTCGTCTCTGTGTTTGTGTCTTCTCTGTGTGTGTGTCGTCTCTGTATTTGTGTCGTCTCTTTGTGTGTGTCATCCCTGTGTGTGTGTCGTCTGTGTGAGTGTGTCGTCTCTATGTGTGTGTCGTCTCTGTTTGTGTATCGTCTCTGTTTGTTTGTCGTCTCTGTGTGTGTGTCCTCTTTGTGCGTGTGTCGCTCTGTATGTTTGTCATCTCTGTTTGTGTGTCGTCTCTGTGTGTGTGTCGTCTCTGTGTTTGTTTAGTCTCTGTGTGTTTGTCGTCTCAGTGTGTGTGTCGTCTCTGTGTGTGTGTCGTCTCTGTATGTGTGTCGTCTCTTTGTCTGTGTCGTCCCTGTGTGTGTGTCGTTTCTGTGTGTGTAGTGTCTTTGTGTTAGTCGTCTCTGTGTGTGTGTCGTCTCTATGTGTGTGTCGTCTCTGTGTTTGTTTCTTTACTGTGTGTGGGTCGTCTCTTTGTTTGTGTCGTTTCTTTTTTTGTGTCATCTCTGCGTGTTTGTCGTCTCTGTGTTTGTTTGTCGTTTCTGTGTGTGTGTCTTCTCTGTGTGTGTGTCGTCTCTGTGTGTGTGTAGTCTCTGTGTTTGTGTCGTCGCTATGTGTGTGTCTTCTCTGTGTATGTGTCGTCTAAATGTCTGTATGTTGTCTCTGTTTGTGTGTGTGTCGTCTCTGTGTGTGTGTTGTCTCTGTCCGTGTCTCTTCTCTATGTGTGTGTCGTCTCTGTTTGTGTGTCGTCTCTGTGTGTGTGTCGTCTCTGTGTTTGTGTCGTCTCTGTGTTTGTGTCGTCTCTATGTGTGTGTCGTCTCTGTGTGTGTTTTGTCTCTGTGTGTGTGTCGTCTTTGTTTGTGTGTTGTCTCTGTGTGTGTGTTTGTTTCGTCTCTGTGTGTTAACAAAAGGTAGTTTCTTGAAAACCCCAATATTTTTAAGCCTCTATGGAACTTTAGAGAATCAAATTACGTCTGAAAACACAAATAGCCAAGTGCAAGGTGGCACAGTTGAAAAAGTAGTTCAACCTCGACCTGAAGTTGCCCTACATTCCATTCAAAAGTAAATATTTATTATTGGTTAATATGGTGCTTTAGAAGCATCGAATTGTGTCGAACGAATAAGTACCCGAGTATGAGGAAATACTGGCGACAAGGTAGTTTGACCTCGACCTAGAGTAAACCATGATTGTAACTAATATTGAAAAATTTAACTAGACAAAAGCCAATAGAAACAGCCCTTCATTTCAGAACAACGGCCAAGGCAATTATTGACACAGATTTTATAACTATCAAGCACGCAAAAGAAAATATGATATACTCTGCAGCAATCCTTATTCTGAATAATTTCAGGGGAAGAAATTTTCGCGAAAAAGTGGAACGTCAAATATGATTTAAGAAAATATGACAAAAAATCGCATCGTTTTGGACTACGATCGAAAAATAAACCCAATATCGATCCGTAACAAGAAAATTGGGAATAAAATACAATGGAACAAAGGATAAGTACCGTCAATATATGCAGAAGCCACGTGGCTGACGATTTAGTTGTTCGCATAACAATACAATCTATATTTAAAACCCAACAGAATAAAATCGCAAAAAAAATAATATAAGAATAGCTTACATTGCAATATAAATTAACACATATTAATTTTAGAATTAGACAGGAAGGTGTGACTAACGAATGCCATCATAATTTTCATTGTTCACGCAGTGGCCCAAGACGTCATAAAGCAGGGAATCATACCTAAGCATGGGAACTACCCCCAAAATAGTCATAATAACACTGTGCGTGTCGTCTCTGTGCGTGTGTCGTCTCTATGTGTTTGTTGTCTTTGTGTGTGTGTCGTCTCTGTGTGTATTTCGTCTTTGTGCATGTGTCGTCTCTATATGTTACTAGTCTCTGTGTGTGTGTTGTCTCTATGTGTGTATCGTCTCTGTGTGTGTGTCGTCTCTATGTGTGTGTCGTCTCTGTGTGTGTGTCGTCTGTGTTTGTGTCGTCTCTGTGTGTGTCTCGTTTCTATGTGTGTGTCGTATCAGTGTGTGTGTCGTCTCTATGTGTGTGTCGTCTCCGTGTTTGTGTCGTCTCTGTGTGTGTGTCATCTCTGTGTGTTTGTCGTCTCTGTATTTGTGTCATCTCTGTGCGTGTTTCGTTTCTGTGTGTGTGTCGTCTCAGTGCATGTGTTGTCCATATGTTTGTGTCACCTCTGTGTGCGTGTCGTCTCTGTGTGTTAGTCTTCTGTGTGTGCGTGTGTCGTCTCTGTGTGTCTGTCGTGTCTGTGATTGGGTTTTCACTGTGCGTGTGTTGGCTCTGTTTGTGTGTCGTCTCTATGTCTGTGTCATCTCTGTGTTTATGTCATGTCTGTGTTTGTGTCTTCCCTGTGTGTGTGTCGTCTCTTTGTGTATTTCGTCTCTGTGTTTATGTCGTCTTTGCGTGTGTGTCGTCTCTGTCTGTTTGTCTTCTCTGTGTTTGTGTCGTCTGTGTGTGTGTGTGTGTCGTCACAGAGACGGCACAGAGACGATGACACAGAGACGACACAGAGACGACGACACAGAGACGACACAGAGACGACACAGAGACGACTATCTGTGTCGTTTCTGTGTCGTCTGTGGGACACAGGGACGACACAGACACAGAGACGACACACAGACGACTCTGTGTCATCTGTTTGTCGACACAGAGACGACACAGAGACGACACAGAGACGACACACAGCCGACACAGAGACGGCACAGAGACGACGACAAAGAGACGACACAGAGATGACACAGAGAGTCGTCTCTGTGTCTGTGTCGTCTCTGTGTCGTCTTTGTGTCGTCTCTGTGTCGTCTCTGTGTCGTCGTCTCTGTGTCGTCTCTGTGTCGTCTCTGTGCCGTCTCTGTGTCGTCTCTGTGTCGTCTCTGTGTCGTCTCTGTGTGTCGTATCTGTGTCTACACAGAGACGATTCCGAGTCGTCTCTGTGTCTTCTCTGTTTCTGTGTCTTGTCATTTTGGTCTCTGTGTCTGTGTCATCTCTGTGTCGTTTCTGTGTCTGTGTAGTCTCGGTGTCTTTGTCGTCTTTTTGTTGTCTATGTGTCGTCTATGTGTCGTCGTCTGTGTTTAGTAACTGTGTCGAAACAGAGACGACACAGAGTCGTGTCAGTGTGGTCTCGGTGTATGTGTCGTCTCTGTGTCGTCTCTGTGTCCTCTCTGTGTCGTCTCTGTTTCGTCTCTGTGTCTGTGTCGTCTCTGTGTCTGTGCCATCTCTGTATCGTCTCTGTGTCGTCTCTCTGTGTCGTCTCTGTGTCTGTGTCGTCTCTGTGTCGTCTCTGTGTCGTCTCTGTGTCGTCTCTGTGTCGTCTCTGTGTCGTCTCTTTGTCGACACAGAGACGACACAGAGTCGTCTCTGTGTCGTCTCTGTGTCTGTGTCGTCTCTGTGTCACAGAGACGACACAGAGACGACACAGAGACGACTCTCTGTGTCGTCTCTGTGACACAGAGACGACTCTGTGTCGACACAGAGACGACACAGAGACGACACAGAGACGAGACAGCGACGGCACAGAGACGACACAGATACGACAAAGAGACGACGACAAAGAGACGACAGAGAGACGACACAGACACAGAGACGACGCAGAGACGACTCTCTCTGTCGTATGTGTGTCGTCTCTGTGACACAGCGACGACACAGAGACGACACAGAGATGACACAGAGACGACACAGAGACGACACAGACACAGAGACGACACAGAGACGACTCTTTGTCGTCTCTGTGTCGACACAGAGACGACACAGAGAGACGACACAGAGACGACATAGAGACGACACAGAGACGATACAGAGACGGCACTGACACAGAGACGACACAGACACAGAGACGACACAGAGACGACACAGAGACGACACAGACACAGAGACGACACAGAGACGACTCTGTGTCGTCTCTGTGTCGTCGTCTCTGTGTCGTCTCTGTGCCGTTCTGTGTCGTCTCTGTGTCATCTTCTGTGTCGTCTCTGTGTCGACACAGAGACGAGACAGAGAAGACACAGAGACGACGACACAGAGACGACACAGAGACGACACAGAGACGACACAGAGACGACACAGAGACGACACAGACACAGAGACGACACAGACACAGATACCACACAGATACACGTCACTGAAAAGACACAGACACGACACAGAAAAGACACAGAGACGACTAAAACAAGACACAGACAATAAACCTCGCCGACACCGACACGCCTCAGAGACGGCACAGAGACGACACAGAGACGACACCGAGAAGACTCTCTGTTTCGTCTCTGTGTCGTCTCTGTGTCGTCTCTGTGACACAGAGACGACACAAAAACGACACAGAGACGACACAGAGACGACACAGACACACAGACTACACCGAGACTACTCGGTGTCGTATCAGTGTCGTCTCTTTTTCAACACATAGACTACACAGAGAGACGACACAGAGACGACACAGAGACGACACAGAGATGGCACAGAGACGTTACAGAGACGACACAGAGACGAAGACACAGAGACGACACAGAGACGACAAAGACACAGAGACAACACAGAGACGACACAGACATTGTGTCGTCTCTTACAGAGAGACGACACAGTGTCTGTGTCGTCACACAGAGTCTGTGTGTCGACGACACAGTTACGACACAGAGTGTCAGTTTCGACGACACAGTGTCTGTGTCGTCTCTGTGTCGTCACACAGAGACGACACAGAGAGACGACACAGAGACGACACAGAGACGACACAGACACAGAGACGACACAGAGACGACTCTCTGTGTCGTCTCTGTGTCTGTCTCTGTGACACAGAGACGACACAGAGAAGACACATACACAGAGACGACACAGAGACGACACCGAGACGGCACAGAGACGGCACATAGACGACGACACAGAAAAGACCCTTCGACGACACAGATTCTGCACAGAGACGGCCCTGAGACAACCCTGAGATAACAACGAGACGACAAAACTACGGCACATACACCGAACCGAGACGACGACAAAGAGCCGACTCCGACACCGATATGACAAAGAGTCGACTCTCATGTTATTCTCAGTGACACAGAGACGACACAGAGACGGCAGAGATATGACACCGAGATGAAACAGAGACGACAGAGACACAGAGACGACACAGAGACTACTCTGTGTCGTCTCGGTGTCAACCCAGAGACGACACAGAGAGACGACACAGAGACGACACAGAGACGATACAGAGACGGCACAGACACAGAGACGACACAGACACAGAGACGACACAGAGACGACACAGACACAGAGACGACACAGAGACGACTCTATGTCGTCTCTGTGTCGTCTCTGTGTCGTCGTCTCTGTGTCGTTTCTGTGCCGTCTCTGTGTCGTCTCTGTGTCATCTCTCTGTGTCGTCCTGTGTCGACACAGAGACGAGACAGAGACGACACAGAGACGACGACACAGAGACGACACAGAGACGACACAGAGACGACACATACACAGAGATGACAGAGACACTGAGAAGACACAGAGACGACACAGAGACGACACAGAGAAGGCACAGAGACGACAGTGATAAGGCACAGAGACGCCACAGAGACGACACAGAGAAGACGACACAGAAAGGACACAGAGACGACACAGAGACAACACAGAGACGACACAGAAAAGACTCTCTGTGTCGTCTCTTTGTCGTCTCTCTGTCGTCTCTGTGACACAGAGACGACACAGAGACGACACAAAAACGACACAGAGACGACACAGAGACGACACAGAGACGACACAGACACAGAGACGACACAGAGACGACTCTGTGTCGTCTCTGTGTCGTCTCTTTGTCAACACAGAGACGACACAGAGAGACGACACAGAGACGACACAGAGTCATCTCTGTGTCGTCTCTGTGTCTGTGTCGTCTTTGTGTCGTCTCTGTGTCTGTGTCGTCTCTGTGTCGTCTCTGTGTCGTCTCTGTGTCTGTGTCGTCTCTGTGTCTGTGCCGTCTCTGTGTCGTCTCTGTGTCGTCTCTGTGTTGTCTCTGTGTCGTCTCTCTGTGTCGTCTCTGTGTCGACACACATACGAAACAGAGTCGTCTCAGTGTCGTCTCTGTGTCTGTGTAGTCTCTGTGTCGTCTCTGTGTCGTCTCTGTGTCTTCTCTGTGTCGTCTCTGTGTCTGTGTCGTCTCTGTCTCTGTGTCGTGTCGTTGTCATCTTTGTGTCGTCTAACTGCGGTCTCTCTGTGTAGTCTCTTTGTCTATTTGGTCTATGTGTAGTATATGTTTCGTCGTCACTTTGCTGTATCTGGATTGTCTCTTTGCTGTCTCTCTGTTGTCTCTGTGTCGTCTCTGTGTGGACACAGAGACGACACAGAGTCGTCTCTGTGTCGTCTCTGTGTCTGTGTCGTCTCTGTGTCGTCTCTGTGTCACAGAGACGACACAGAGACGACACAGAGACGACTATCTGTGTCGTCTCTGTGACACAGAGACGACTCTGTGTCGTCTCTGTGTCGACACAGAGATGACACAAAGAAGACACAGAGACGACAACGAGACGCCACAGAGACGACACAGAGACCAAACCGAGACGACCACTCACAGTCGACACACAGACGAAACAGACACAGAGAAGACACAGAGACGACTCTCTGTGTCGTCTCTGTGTCGTCTCTGTGACACCGCGACGCCACAGCGACGACACAGCGACGACACAGAGACGACACAGAGACGACACAGACACAGAGACGACACAGAGACGACTCTGTGTCGTCTCTGTGTCGACACAGAGACGACACAGAGAGACGATACAGAGACGACACAGACACAGAGACGACACAGACACAGAGACGACACAGAGACGACACAGAGACGACACAGACACAGAGACGACACAGAGACGACTCTATGTCGTCTCTGTGTCGTCTCTGTGTCGTCGTCTCTGTGTCGTCTCTGTGCCGTCTCTGTGTCGTCTCTGTGTCGTCTCTCTGTGTCGTATCTGTGTCGACACAGAGAAGACACAGAGACGACACAGAGACGACGGCACAGAGACGACACAAAGACGGCACAGAGACGGCACAGAGACGACACAGAGACGACACAGACACAGAGACGACACAGACACAGAGACGACACAGAGACAACTCAGTGTCGTCTCTGTGTCGTCTCTGTGTTGACACAGAGACGACACATGGAGATGACACAGAGACTACACAGAGAAGACACAGAGACGACACAGAGACGGAACAGAGACGACACAGAGACGACACAGAGACGACGACACAGAGACGACACAGAGACGACACAGAGACGACACAGAGACGACACAGAGAAGATTCTCTGTGTCGTCTCTGTGTCGTCTCTGTGACACAGAGACGACACAGAAACGACACAGAGACGACACAGAGACGACACAGAGACGACACAGACACAGATACGACACAGAGACGACTCTGGGTCGTCTCTGTGTCGTCTCTTTGTCGACACAGAGACGAAACAGAGAGACGACACAGAGACGACATAGAGACGACACAGAGACGACACAGAGACGTCACAGAGACGACACAGAGACGAAGACACAGAGACGACACAGAGACGACAAAGACACAGAGACAACACAGAGACGACACAGACATTGTGTCGTCTCTCACAGAGAGACGACACAGTGTCTGTGTCATCACACAGAGTCTGTGTGTCGACAACACAGTTACGACACAGAGTGTCAGTTTCGACGACACAGTGTCTGTGTCGTCTCTGTGTGTCGTAACACAGAGACGACACAGAGACGACTCTGTGTCGACACAGAGACGACACAGAGAGACGACACAGAGACGACAAAGAGACGACACAGACACAGAGACGACACAGAGACGACTCTCTGTGTCGTCACAGTTTCGTCACTGTGACCCAGAGACGACACAGATACGACACAGACACCGAGAAGACACAGAGACGACACAGAGACGGCACAGAGACGACACCGAGACGACGACACAGAGACGACACGGAGACGACACAGAGACCACACAGAGACGACACAGAGACGACACAGAAACGTCACAGAGACTACACAGAGAAGACACTGAGACGACGACACTGAGACGACACAGAGACGACACAGAGACGACACAGACACAGCGACGACACAGAGACGACTCTCTCTGTCGTCTATGTTTCGGCTCAGGGACACAGAGCAGACACAGACTCAGAACAAGAGACGACACAGAGATTGCACAGAGACGAAACAGACCTAGCGACAAAACAGCGCCGTAAAAGATAAGTCTCTGTGTCGACAACACCTCAGAACCGCGAGATGACCACGAGATGACCCACACCCGGCAAAGAGATGACACAGAGACGGCAGAGACACAGAGACGACACAGACACAGAGACAACACAGAGACGACACAGAGACGACACAGAGACGACTCTGTGTCGTCTCGTGTCTCTGTGTCGTCGTCTCTGTGTCGTTGTCTGTAGCCGTCTCTGTGTCGTCTCTGTGTCATCTCTCTGTGTCTTCCTGTGTCGACACAGAGACGACACAGAGACGACACAGAGACGACGACACAGAGACGACACAGACCCAGAGACGACACAGCGACGACACAGACACACAGACGACACAGATACGTCACAGAGACGGCACGGAGATGACACAGAGACGACACAGAGATGACGACACAAAGACGACACAGAGACGACACAGACACAGAGACGACACAGAGACGACACAGAGATGACACAGAGACGACACAGAGACGACACAGACATAGAGACGACACAGAGACGACACAGAGACGGCACTGACACAGAGACGACACAGACACAGAGACGACACAGAGACGACACAGAGACGACACAGACACAGAGACGACACAGAGATGACTCTGTGTCGTCTCTGTGTCGTCGTCTCTGTGTCGTCTCTGTGTCGTCTCTGTGTCGTCTCTGTGTCATCTCTGTGTCGTCTCTGTGTCGACACAGAGACGACACAGAGACGACACAGAGATGACACAGACACAGAGACGACACAGAGACGACGACAAAGAGATGACACAGAGACGACACAGAGACGACGACACAAAGACGACACAGAGAGAAGACACAGACAGACGACACGGACTAGACCAATAGACGACACAGAGACGAGACAGAGACGGCACGGAGACGACACAGAGACGACACAGAGACAACGACACAGACACGACACAGAGACGACACAGAGACGACACAGAGACGACACAGAGAAGACTCTCTGTTTCGTCTCTGTGTCGTCTCTGTGTCGTCTCTGTGACACAGAGACGACACAAAAACGACACAGAGACGACACAGAGACGCCACAGACACCGATACTACACAGATACGACTCGGTGTCGTCTCTGTGTCGTCTCTTTGTCGACACAGAGACGACACAGAGAGACGACACAGAGACGACACAGAGACGACACAGAGATGGCACAGAGACGTTACAGAGACGACACAGAGACGAAGACACAGAGACGACACAGAGACGACAAAGACACAGAGACAACACAGAGACGACACAGACATTGTGTCGTCTCTTACAGAGAGACGACACAGTGTCTGTGTCGTCACACAGAGTCTGTGTGTCGACGACACAGTTACGACACAGAGTGTCAGTTTCGACGACACAGTGTCTGTGTCGTCTCTGTGTCGTCACACAGAGACGACACAGAGAGACGACACAGCGACGACACAGACACAGAGACGACACAGCGACGACTCTCTGTGTCGTGTCTGTGTTGTTTCTGTGACACAGAGATACGACACATAGACAACACAGACACAGAGATGGCACAGATACGACACCGAGACTAAACAGAGAAGGAACAGAGACGACGACACCCAGACCACACCGATAATACAGAGACATTGCACAGAGATGAAACAGAGACAACACCGCGAAGGCCCCGAGACAGCACCCAGATGCCATAACGACCACACCGAGACGACGAGAACTCGTGAACCACGACACAGAGATGACCCAGAGATGACACATTGTGGCTTCTCTGTGACCCAGAGACGACAGAGAGAAGACAAAGTTATGGCACAGAGATGAAACAGAGACGACACAGACACAGAGACGACACAGAGACTACTATTTGTCGGCTCTGTGTCGACACAGACACGACACAGAGAGACGACACAGAGACGACACAGAGACGACACAGAGACGGCACAGACACAGAGACGGCACCGACACAGAGTCGACACACAGACGAAACAGACACAGACATGACTCAGCCACGACTCTGTGTCGACACAGAGACGAAACAGAGAGACGACACAGAGACGACACAGAGACGACACAGACACAGCGACGACACAGACACGACTCTTTGTGTCGTCTATTTGTTGTCTCTGTGACACAGAGACGAAAAAGAGAAGACCAAGACACAGAGACGAAACAGAGACGGCACAGAGGCCACACCGAGATTATACAGAGACGACGACAACAAGACGAAACGCAGATAGCACCGATACGAAACCAATACGACCCAGAAACGACACAGAGATGGCTCCGCGACCACCAATAGAAGACTCAGCGACGACGACTCAGAGACAACCCTCAGACGACCCAGAGACGACACAGACACAGAGACGAGACAGAGACGACTCTCTGTGTCGTCTCTGTGTCGTCTCTGTGACACAGCGAAGACACAGAGACGACACAGAGATGACACAGAGACGACACAGAGACGAAACAGACACAGAGACGACACAGAGACGACACTTTGTCGTCTCAGTGTCGACACAAAGACGACACAGAGAGACGACACAGAAACGACACAGAGACGACACCGAGACGATACAGAGACGACACAGACACAGAGACGACACAGACACAGAGACAACACAGAGACGACACAGAGACGACACAGAGACGACTCTGTGTCGTCTCTGTGTCGTCCCTGTGTCGTCGTCTCTGTGTCGCTTCTGCGCCGTCTCTGTGTCGTCTCTAGTGTCATCTCTGTGTCTTCCTGTGTCGACACAGAGCACGAGACAGAGACGACACAGAGACGACTACACAGAGACGACACAGAGACGACACAGAGACTACACAGACACACAGACGACACAGAGACGACACAGAGACGGCAGTGAGACGGCACAGAGACGACACAGAGACGATGACACAGAGACGAAACATAGACGACACAGACACAGAGACGACACAGAGACGACACTGAGATGACACAGAGACGACACAGAGACGACACAGACATAGAGACGACACAGAGACGATACAGAGACGGCACTGACACAGAGACGACACAGACACAGAGACGACACAGAGACGACACAGAGACGACACAGACACAGAGACGACACAGAGACGACTCTGTGTCGTCTCTCGTCGTCGTCTCTGTGTCGTCTTGTGCCGTCTCTGTGTCGTCTCTGTGTCATCTCTTCTGTGTCGTCTCTGTGACGGCACAGAGTCGACACAGAGACGACCCAAAGACGACGACACAAAGACGGACTACCCACGTCAATACAGAGACGACAACGAGACGAAAGACAAATGAAACAGATCCAGAAACGACACAGACACAGATAAGACACAGAGAGACGACACTGCTACTAAGCCGAGACCACCCAGACAAGGCAAATAGACGACAAATACTCGGGAAATAGACGTCAAAGAGACAACGACACAGAGACGACACAGAGACGACACAGAGACGACACAGAGACGACACAGAGAAGACTCTCTGTCTCGTCTCTGTGTCGTTCTGTGTCGTCTCTGTGACACAGAGACGACACTCAAACGACACAGAGACGACACAGAGACGACACAGACACAGAGACGACACAGAGACGACTCTGTGTCGTCTCTATGTGTCGTCTCTTTGTCGACACAGAGACGACACAGAGAGACGACACAGAGACGACACAGAGACGACACAGAGATGGCACAGAGACGTTACAGAGACGACACAGAGACGAAGACACAGAGACGACACAGAGACGACAAAGACACAGAGACAACACAGAGACGACACAGACATTGTGTCGTCTCTTACAGAGAGACGACACGGTGTCTGTGTCGTCACACAGAGTCTGTGTGTCGACGACACAGTTACGACACAGAGTGTCAGTTTCGACGACACAGTGCCTGTGTCGTCTCTGTGTCGTCACACAGAGACGACACAGAGAGACGACACAGAGACGACACAGACACAGAGACGACACAGAGACGACTCTCTGTGTCGTCTCTGTTTCGTCTCTGTGACACAGAGACGACACAGAGAAGACACCGACACAGTGACTAACACGAGACGGCAAAGCGACGACAACTCGATGAAACAGAGACGACGACACAGAGACGACACAGAGACGACACAGAGACGACACAGAGACTATCCAGAGACCGACCAGAGACAAAACAGGACCCGACCCGGGAACGCGATGGTTCAGAAATTACGACTCATAGACGACACAGACACAGCCACGGCACAGCGACGACTCTTTGTTTCGTCTTTGTGACACACAGAAGACTGAGAGACGACACAGAGACGAACAAGAGATGGAACAGAGACGACACAGACAGCGAGACGACACAGCCATGACTCAGTGTCGTCTCGGTGTCGACACCCAGACGAGACAGAGAGACGACTCAGAGACGACACAGAGACGATACCGAGACGGCACAGACACAGAGACGACACAGACACAGAGACGACACAGAGACGACACAGACACAGAGACGACAAAGAGACGACTCTATGTCGTCTCTGTGTCGTCTGTGTCGTCGTCTCTGTGTCGTTTCTGTGCCGTCCCTGTGTCGTCTCTGTGTCACTCTCTGTGTCGTCCTGTGTCGACACAGAGACGAGACAGAGACAACACAGAGACGACGACACATAGACGACACAGAGACGACAAAGAGACGACACAGACACAGAGACGACACAGACACAGAGACGACACAGAGACGATGACACAGAGACGAAACAGAGACGGCACAGAGAAGGAACAGAGACGGCACAGAGAAGGCACAGAGACGACACAGAGACAACGACACAGAAACGACACAGAGACGACACAGAGACAACACAGAGACGACACAGAAAAGACTTGCTGTGTCGTCTCTTTGTCGTCTCTCTGTCGTCTCTGTGACACAGAGACGACACAGAGACAACACAAAAACGACACAGAGACGACACAGAGACGACACAGAGACGACACAGACACAGAGATGACACAGAGACGACTCTGTGTCGTCTCTGTGTCGTCTCTTTGTCAACACAGAGACGACACAGAGAGACGACACAGAGACGACACAGAGTCATCTCTGTGTCGTCTCTGTGTCTGTGTCGTCTTTGTGTCGTCTCTGTGTCTGTGTCGTCTCTGTGTCGTCTCTGTGTCGTCTCTGTGTCTGTGTCGTCTCTGTGTCTGTGCCATCTCTTGTATCGGTGTCGTCTCTGTGCCGTCTCTGTGTCGGTCTCTCTGTGTCGTGTCGGTGACGTGACAGAGACGTCAATGAGTCGTCTCTGTGTCATCTCTGTGTCTGTGTCGTCTCTGTGCCGTCTCTGTGTCATTTCTGTGTTGTCGCTGTGTTGTCTCTCTGTCTGTGTCGTCTCTGTGTCTGTGCCGTCTCTGTATCGTCTCTGTGTCGTCTCTGTGTCGTCTCTCTGTGTCGTCTCTGTGTCTGTGTCGTCTCTGTGTCGTCTCTGTGTCGTCGTCTCTGTGTCATCTCTGTGTCGTCTCTGTGTCGTCTCTGTGTCGTCTCTGTGTCGTCTCTGTGTCGACACTGAGTCGACACAGAGTCGTCTATGTGTCGTGTCTGTGTCTGTGTCGTCTCTGTGTCGTCTCTGTGTCACAAAGACGACACAGAGACGACACAGAGACGACTATCTGTGTCGTCTCTGTGACACAGAGACGACTCTGTGTCGTCTCTGTGTCGACACAGAGATGACACAGAGACGACACAGAGACGACACAGAGACGGCACAGAGTCGGCACAGAGTCGACACAGAGACGAAGACACAGAGACGACACAGAGACGACACAGACACAGAGACGACGCAGAGACGACTCTCAGTGTCGTCTCTGGGTCGTCTCTGTGACACAGAGACGACACAGAGATGACACAGAGACGACACAGAGACGACTCAGAGACGACATAGACACAGAGACGACACAGAGACGACTCTGTGTCGTCTCTGTGTCGACACAGAGACGACACAGAGAGACGATACAGAGACGGCACAGACACAGAGACGACACAGACACAGAGACGACACAGAGACGACACAGAGACGACACAGACACAGAGACGACACAGAGACGACTCTATGTCGTCTCTGTGTCGTCGCTGTGTCGTCGTCTCTGTGTCGTCTCTGTGCCGTCTCTGTGTCGTCTCTGTGTCATCTCTCTGTGTCGTCTCTGTGTCGACACAGAGACGACACAGAGAAGACACAGAGACGACGACACAGAGACGACACAGAGACGGCACAGAGACGGCACAGAGAAAACACAGAGAAGACACAGACACAGAGACGGCACAGACACAGAGACGACACAGAGACGACTCTGTGTCAGTCTCCGTGTCGTCTCTGTGTTGACACAGAGACGACACATGGAGAAGACACAGAGACTACACAGAGACGACACCGAGACGACACATAGACGGCACAGAGACGACACAGAGACGAAACAGAGACGAAGACACAGAGACGACACAGAGACGACACAGAGACAACACAGAGACGACACAGAGAAGATTCTCTGTGTCGTCTCTGTGTCGTCTCTGTGACACAGAGACGACACAAAAACGACACAGAGACGACACAGAGACGACACAGAGACGACACAGACACAGAGACGACACAGATACGACTCTGTGTCGTCGCTGTGTCGTCTCTTTGTGGACACAGAGAAGAAACAGAGAGATGACACAGAGACGACACAGAGACGACACAGAGACGGCACAGAGACGTTACAGAGACGACACAGAGACGAAGACACAGAGACGACACAGAGACGACAAAGACACAGAGACGACACAGAGACGACACAGACATTGTGTCGTCTCTCACAGAGAGACGACACAGTGTCTGTGTCATCACACAGAGTCTGTGTGTCGACAACACAGTTACGACACAGAGTGTCAGTTTCGACGACACAGTGTCTGTGTCGTCTCTGTGTGTCGTAACACAGAGACGACACAGAGACGACTCTGTGTCGACACAGAGACGACCCAGAGAGACGACACAGAGACGACACAGAGACGACACAGACACAGAGACGACACAGAGACGACTCTCTGTGTCGTCTCTGTTTCGTCTCTGTGACACAGAAACGACACAGAGACGACACAGACACAGAGACGACAAAGAGACGACACAGAGACGACACAGAGAGGACACAGAGACGACGACCCCGAGACGACCCAGAGGCTACCCAGAGACGCCACAGAGACGACACAGCGAAAACACAGAGACGGCAGTGAGACGACACAGAGAAGACCCAGCGTCGACGACACAGAGACGACACTGAGACGACACAGAGACGACACCTACACAGAGACGAAACAGAGACGAATCTCTGTGTCGTCTCTGTGTCGTATCTGTGACACAGAGAAGACACACAGACGACACAGAGATGACACAGAGACGACACAGAGACGAACCAGACACAGACCCGACCCAGAGAAGACTCTGTGTCGTATCTGTGTCGACACAGAGACGACACAGAGAGACGACACAGAAACGACACAGAGACGACACAGAGACGATACAGAGACGGCATAGACACAGAGACGACACAGACACAGAGACAACACAGAGACGACACAGAGACGACACAGAGACGACTCTGTGTCGTCTCTGTGGCGTCTCTGTGTCGTCGTCTCTGTGTCGTTTCTGTGCCGTCTCTGTGTCGTCTCTGTGTCATCTCTCTGTGTCTTCCTGTGTCGGCACAGGGACAACACAGAGACTAAACCGGGACGACGACACAGAGCCAACATTGACACATAAAAGGCTCAGAGACGACGACACAGAGACGACACACACAAAGAGCAGACACAGAGATCACTAACACACGGCACTGAGTCGTCTCATTGTTGACACAGAGACGAAACACATAGAAGAAACAGACAAGAACCGTTGAATACACTCCGTATAAACATATAAGGAACAGAGACGACACAGAGAAGACAAAGAGACGACGACAAAGAGACGACACAGAGACGACACAGAGACGACACAGAGAAGACTCTCTGTGTCGTCTCTTTGTCGTCTCTCTGTCGTCTCTGTGACACAGAGACGACACAGAGACGACACAAAAACGACACAGAGACGACACAGAGACGACACAGACACAGAGACGACACAGAGACGACTCTGTGTCGTCTCTGTGTCGTCTCATTGTCAACACACAGACGACACAGAGAGAAGACACAGAGACGACACACAGACGACACAGAGACCAAACATATACGGCACATACACTACAAACATACGACGAATAGAAGACCACACAGAGACGACCCCGAGACGACACAGAGACGACACAGACACAGAGACGACACAGAGACGACACAGACATAGAGACGACACAGACACGGCACAGAGACGACACAGAGACGACACAGAGACGACACAGAGACGAAGACACAGAGACGACACAGAGACGACACAGAGACGAAACAGACACAGAGAAGACACAGAGACGACACAGACATTGTGTCGTCTCTCACAGAGACACGACAAAGTGTCTGTGTCGTCACACAGAGTCTGTGTGTCGACGACACAGTTACGACACAGAGTGTCAGTTTTGACGACACAGTGTCTGTGTCGTCTCTGTGTGTCGTCACACAGAGGCGACACAGAGACGACTCTGTGTCGTCTCTGTGTCGTCTGTGTGTCGACATAGAGACGACACAGAGAGACGACACAGAGACGACACAGAGATGGCACAGAGACGACACAGACACAGAGACGACACAGAGACGACTCTCTGTGTCGTCTCTGTGTCGTCTCTGTGACACAGAGACGACACAGAGACGACACAGACACAGAGACGACACAGATACGACTCTGTGTCGTCTCAGAGACGACACAGAGACGACACAGACACAGAGACGACACAGAGACGACACAGGCATTGTGTCGTCTCTCACAGAGAGACGACACAGTGTCAGTGCCGTCACACAGAGTCTGTGTGTCGACGACACAGTTACGACACAGAGTCTCAGTTTCGACGACACAGTGTCTGTGTCGTCTCTGTAAGTCGTCACACAGAGACGACACAGAGAGACGACACAGAGACGACACAGAGACGACACAGAAACGACACAGAGATGGCACAGAGACGAAACAGAGACGACGACACAGAGACGACACAGAGACGACACAGAGACGACAAAGACACAGAGACGACACAGACACACAGACGACACAGAGACGAGTCTCTGTGGCTTCTCTGTGACAAAGACAAGACACAGGGACTACACAGATACATATATGACACAGAGAGAATACACAGACATGAATAAGAGCAAACCCAGAATACACAGAGATGACACAGAGACGAAACAGAGACGACACACAGAGACACAGACACAGAGACGACACAGAGACGACACAGAGACGACTCAGACACAGATACGACACAGAGACGTTACAGAGCCGGCACAGAGACGACACAGACACAGAGACGACACAGAGGCGACCCAGAGACTACACAGAGACGACACAGAGACGACACACATACGACGACACAGAGGCGACAAATAGACGACACAGAGACGGCACAAAGACGACACAGACACGACACAGAAGCGACACAGAGACGACACAGAGACGACTTTCTGTGTCGTCTCTGTGTCTGTGTCTTCTGTGTCGTCTCTGTGACAAAAACCCGACACAGAGACGAATCCGAGAGTAAACAGATCCAGAGACGACACAAAGAGACTATAAAGACATGGAACAGACATGACACCGAGACCGCCAAGACACGGCACAGACAAGAACCAGAGCCGAAACCGAGACGATGCAAACGACACGACACAGAGACGAAAACCAGACAAAACAGACACAGAGACGACACAGAAACGACACTGATTGGACACTTGGTCGACATGTTTTCTACTCTGTGTCGACACAGCGAGAACACTGTGAGACTACACAGAGTCGACACAGAGACGACACAGAGACGGCAAAGAGACGACACAGAGACGACACAGAGATGACGACACAGAGGCGACACAGAGACGACACAGACACAGAGACGACACAGAGACGACTCTCTGTCGTCTCTGTGACACAGAGATGACACAGAGACGACACAGAGACGACACAGAGACAACACAGAGACGACCCAGACCCAGAGACGACACAGAGACGACTCTGTGTCGTCTCTGTGTCGTCTCATTGTCGACAAAGAGAAGACACATAGATAAGAAAAAGAGAAGACAAAAAGAAGACACACAGAAAACAAAGAGACGGCACAGAGACGACACAGAGACGACACAGAGACGACGACACAGAGACTACACAGAGACGACACAGAGACGACACAGAGACGACTATCTGTGTCGTCTGGGTGACACAGCGACGACACAGAGACGACACAGACACAGAGACGCCACCGAGACGACTCTGTGTCGTCTCTTTGATAACACAGACCCGAAACAGAGCCGATACAGAGCCACGAAACAGCGCTAACAAATCGATGGCTATTAGAAGTTACAGCTACGCCAGCGAGATGACGACACCGAGAAGACTAACAGACAACCAAGAGTAAAATCCTACAAATAGACGACACTGTTTCGACTCTGTGTCGACACAGAGACGACACAGAGACGACACAGAGACGGCACAGGAACAGAGACGACACAGACACAGAGACGACACAGAGACGACACAGGGACGACACAGACACAGAGACGACACAGAGACGACACAGACACAGAGACGACACAGAGACGACTCTGTGTCGTCTCTGTGTCGTCTCGTGTCGTCGTCTCTGTGTCGACACAGAGACAAGACAGAGACGACACAGAGACGACGACACAGAGACGACACAGAGACGACACAGAGACGACACAGAGACGACACAGACACAGAGACGACACAGACACAGAGAAGACACAGACACGACACCGAGACGACGCCGAGAAGACACAGAGACGACACGGAGCCGGCACAGAGACGACACAGAGATGACGACACAGAGACGACTCAGAGACGACACAGAGACGTCACAGAGACGACACAGAGACGACACAGAGACGACTCTCTGTGTCGTCTCTTTGTCGTCTCTGTGTCGTCTCTGTGACACAGAGACGACACAGAGATGACACAGAAACGACACAGAGACGAACACAGAGACGACACAGAGACGACGACACAGAGACGACACAGAGACGACACAGACACAGAGACTACAAATAGACGGCACAGAGACGACACAGAGACAGACACAGAGACGAAGACACAGAGACGACACAGAGACGACACAGAGACGACTCAAAGACGACACAGACACAGAGACGACACAGACACTGTGTCGTCTCTCACAGAGAGACGACACAGTGTCTGTGTCGTCACACAGAGTCTGTGTGTCGACGACACAGTTACGACACAAAGTCTCTGTGTCGACGACACATTGTCTGTGTCGTCTCTGTGTGTCGTCACACAAAGACGACATAGAGAGACGACACAGAGACGACACAGAAACGACAAAGAGACGGCACAGAGACGACACAGAGACGACGACACAGAGACGACACAGAGACGACACAGAGACGACTCTCTGTGTCGTCTCTGTGTCGTTTCTGTGACACAGAGACGACACAGAGACGACACCGACACAGAGACGACAGAGAGAGACGAAACAGAGACGATACAGAGACGACACAGACACAGAGACGACACATAGAGACGACAAAGAGACGACACAGAGACGACACAGAGACGACAAAGAGACGGCACAGAGACGACACAGAGACGACATAGAGACGACGACACAGAGACGATACAGAGACGACAAGACACAGAGACGACACAGACACAGATACGACACAGAGACGACACAGAGACGACACAGAGATGACGACACAGATACGACACAGAGACGAAACAGAGACGACACAGACACAGAGACGACACAGAGACGACTCTCTGTGTCGTCTCTGTGTCGTCTCTGTGTGGACACCCAGAGGACACACAGAGACGACACAGGGACGACACACAGACGTCACAGAGACCACACACAGATGGCACAGAGACGACACAGAGACGACACAGAGACCAAGACACAGACACGACACAGAGACGACACAGAGACGACACAGAGACGAAACAGAGACGGCACAGAGACGACGACACAGAGACGACACAGAGACGATACAGAAACAGAGACGACACAGACACAGAGACGACACAGAGACGACTCTGTGTCGTCTCTGTGTCAACACAGAGACGACACAGAGACGACTCTGTGTCGTCTCTGTGTCAACACAGAGACGACGCAAAGAGACGACACAGAGACTACACAGAGATGACCCTGTGTCGTCTCTGTGTCTTCTCTGTGTAGACACAGAGACGACACAGAGAGACGACACAGAGACGACACAGAGACGACACAGAGACAGTACAGAGACGACACAGAGACGACACAGAGACGACACACAGACGCCACCGCGCCGACACAGACACGACACAGCGACGACACAGAGACGACTCTGTGTCGTCTCTGTGTCGTCTCTGTGTCGACACAGAGACGACACAGAGAGATGATACAGAGATGACACGGAGACGACACAGAGACAACACAGAGACGGCACAGAGACGACACAGAGACGACGACACAGAGACGACGACACAGAGACGACACCGAGACGACACAGACACAGAGACGACACAGAGACGACTCTGTGTCATCTCTGTTTCGTCTCTTTGTCGTCTCTGTGTCGTCTCTGTGTCGACACAGAGACGACAAAGACAGACGACACAGAGATGACAACGACACTAAACAGAGATGGCACAGAGACGACCAAGATACGACATAGACAAAGAGACGACACAGAGACGACAAAGACACAGAGCCGACACAGAGACGACACAGAGACGACACAGACACAGAGACGACACAGAGACGACTCTGTGTCGTCTCTGTGTCGATGTTTGTATATGAGTGTACATGTGTGTACACACATGTACACACATGTACAAACATGTACACACATGTGTGTACATGTGTGTACATGAGTGTACATGTGTGTACACACATGTACACACATGTATACACATGTACACACATGTACACACATGTACACACATGTACACACATGTATACACATGTGTGTACATGTGTATACATGTGTGTACATCTGTGTACACACATGTGCACTCATGTACAGACATGTACACACATGTGTGTACATGAGTGTATATGTGTGTACACACATGTACACACAAGTGTGTACACATATGTTTGTACATGAGTGTACATGTGTGTACACACATGTATAAACATGTACAAACATGTACATACATGTGTGTACATGTGTATACATGTGTGTGCATGTGTGTAGATGTGTGTACACACATGTACACACATGTACATACATGTACACACATGTATACACATGTACACAGATGTGTGTACATGTGTGTACATGTGTGTACACATGTTTGTACACTCATGTACACTGTGTACACACATTTACACTCATGTACACACATGAGTGTGTGTCTCTGTGTCACAGAGACGACACAGAGACGACACAGACACAGAGACGACACTCTGTGTCTACTCTTTGACACAGAGACGACACCGAGAGATGACACAGAGACCACACAGAGACGACACAGATATGACACAGAGACGAAACAGAGACGACTACACAGAGACGACACAGACACAGAGACGACTCTCTGTGTCGTTTCTGTGTCGTCTCTGTGACACAGAGACGACAAAGAAACGACAAAGAGACGACACAGACACAGAGACGACACAGAGACGACTCTGTGTCGTCTCTGTGTCGTCTCTGTGTTGACACAGAGACGAAACAGAGAGACGACACAGAGACGACACAGAGACGGCACAGAGACGACACAGAGATGACGACACAGAGACGACACACAGAGACGACTCTGTGTCGTCTCTGTTTCGTCTCTTTTTGTTCTCTGTGTCGACACAGATACGACACATAGAGACGACACATAGACGACACAGACATTACACAGCTACAACAAAGAGACGACACCGAGACGAAACATAGACGATAAAGAGACGACGACACAGAAATAACACAGGCACTGATAAGACACAGACACGACTCTGTATTGTCTTTGTGACACAGAGAAGGCCGAGATAAGACAATTACCTTACAACGAGACGACACCGAGACTACCCAGAGACGACACCAACACAGCGACGACACATCGACGACTCTCTGTGTCGTCTCTGTGACACAGAGAAGACAAAGAGACGAGACACAAAGTCGACACAGAGACCAAACAGAGACGACACAGAGACGACCCAGAAACGAAACAGAGACGACTAAAAATAGACGACACTGATACGACACAGAGACGACACAGAGAAGACACCGACAAGACTCAGACACAGAGACGACACAGAGATGACAAAGAGACGACACAGAGACGACACAGACACCGAGACGACACAGAGACGACTCTCTGTCGTCTCTGTTTCGTCTCTGTGTTGTCTCTGTGTCGTCTCTGTGTCGACACAGAGACGACACAGAGAGACGACACAGAGACGACACAGATACTACACACAGACTGAACATAGATTAAAAAGATACGACACATCGACGAAGATTCAGAGATGACACCGCGACAGCACAGAGACGACACAGACACAGAGAAGAAAGAGAGACGACACAGAGAAGGACCAGAGACGAAACCGAGACGACAACGAGCCGACCCAGAATACGCAACGGAAACGAGACGACACAGAGGCGGCAACCTGCCGAAACCGAGACGACAACGAGCCGGCCCCGCGACACCACAGACACACCAAAACCACAGAGACGAAACTCTGTGTCGTCTCTGTGTCGAGACGACACAGAGCCGACACCGAGTCGTCTCTGTGTCGTCTCTGTGTCTGTGTCGTCTCTTTGTCGTCTCTTTGTCGTCTCTGTGTCGTCTCTTTGTCACACAGACGACACAGAGACGACACAGAGAGTCGTCTCTGTGTCTGAGTCTTCTCTGTGTCTGTGTCGTCTCGGTGCCGTCTCTGTGTCGTCTCTGTGTCGTCTCTGTGTCGTCTCTGTGTCATCTCTCTGTGTTGTCTCTGTGTCACAGAGACGACACAGAGAGTCGTCTCTGTGTCTGTGTCGTCTCTGTGTCATCTCTGTGACACAGAGACACACACTCATGTGTGTACATGAGTGTACATGTGTGTACACAGTGTACATCAGTGTACAAACATGTGTACACACATGTACACACATGTACACACATCTGTGTACATGTGTATACATGTGTGTACATGTTTGTACATGAGTGTACATGTGTGTACACACATGTACACACATGTATACACATGTACACAAATGTGTGTACATGTTTGTACATGTTTATACATGTGTGTACACACATGTACACACATGTATACACATGTACACACATGTGTGTACATGTGTGTACACACATGTACACACATGTACACACATGTGTGTACATGTTTGTACATGTGTGTACATGTGTGTACACAGATGTACACATGTATACACATGTACACACATGTGTATACATGCGTGTACATGTGTATACATGTGTGTACATGTGTGTACATGTGTATACATGTGTGTACATGTGTGTACACACATGTACACTCATATACAAACATCGATACAGAGACGACACAGAGTCGTTTCTGCGTCGTCTCTGTGTCTGTGTCGTCTCTGTGTCGTCTCTGTGTCTTTGTCGTCGCTGTGTCGTCTCTGGGTCGTCTGTCTGTGTCGTCTCGGTGTCGACACAGAGACGACACAGAGACAACACAGAGACGAAACAGAGATGACACAGAGTCGTCTCTGTGTCGTCTCTGTGTCTGTGTCATCTCTGTGTCGTATCTGTGTTGTCTCTTTGTCGTCGTCTCTGTGTCGTCTCTGTTTCGCCTCTGTGCCATCTCTGTGTCGTCTCTGTGTCGTCTCTGTGTCGTCTCTGTGTCGTCTCTCTGTGTCGTCTCTGTGTCGACACAGAGACGACACAGAGACGACACAGAGCCGACACAAAGTCGTCTCTGTGTCGTCTCTTTGTCTGTGTCGTCTCTGTTTCGTCTAAGTGTCGTCTCTGTGTCGTCTCTGTGTCTGTGTTGTCTCTGTGTCGTCTCTGTGTCGTCTCTGTGTCGTCGTCTCTGTGTCGACTGTGTGTCGACACAGAGACGACACAGAGATGACACAGAGTCGTCTCTGTGTCGTCTCTGTGTCTGTGTCGTCTCTATGTCGTCTCTCTGTCGTCTCTGTGTCACAGAGACGACACAGAGAGTCATCTCTGTGTCGTCTCAGTGTCTGTGTCGTCTCTGTGTCGTCTCTGTGTCGTCGTCTCTGTGTCGTCTCTGTGTCGTCTCTGTGTCGTCTCTCTGTGTCATCTCTGTGTCGACACTGAGACGACACAGAGACGCTAAAGAGTCGTCTCTGTGTCGTTTTTGTGTCTGTGTCGTCTCTGTTTCATCTCTGTGTCGTCTCTGTGTCTGTGTCGTCTCTTTGTCGTCTCTGTGTCGTAATCTCTGTGTCGTCTCTGTGACGTCTCTGTTTCGTCTCTGTGTCCTCTCTGTGTCGTCTCTGTGTCGTTTCTCTGTGTCGTCTCTGTGTCGACACAGAGACGACACAGAGATGACACAGAGAGTCATTTCTGTGTCGTCTCTGTGTCTGTGTCGTCTCTGTGTCGTCTCTGTGTTGTCGTCTCTGTATCGTCTCTGTGTCGTCTCTGTGTCGTCTCTGTGTCTGTGTCATCTCTGTGTCGTCTCTGTGTCGTCTCTTTGTCGTCTCTTTGTCTTCGTCTCTGTGTCTGTCTCTGGGTAGTCTCTGTGACATCTCTGTTGTATGTTGGTGTCGTCTCTGCGTTGAGTAGGTGACGGCTCTGTGTCTGTGTCGACTATTTTTAGAGTCGTTTGCTCGTACTGTGTTTCTTCTCTGTTTCGGGTCGGTTCCGTCGAGGTGTCTTCTCTGAGCCGTATAGTTGTCGGCTCGGTGTCGTCTAGCTGTCATCTCGGGGTCTGTGTTGTCTCGTGGTCGTCTCTGTGTCTGTGTCGTGTCTTGGTCGTCTCTGTGTTGTTTCTATGCTGTGGGGTGTTCGTTGACTAGGTGTCGACTCGTTGTCATCTCTGGGTCATCTCTGTGCGGTCTCAGTGTCGGTGTCGTCTCTGTGTCACAGAGACAGACACAGAGACGACAGAGAGACGACTTTGTGTCGTCTCTGTGTCGACACAGAGACGACACAGAGAGTCGTTTCTGTGTCGTCTCTGTGTCTGTGTTGTCTCGGTGCCGTCTATGTTCCGTCTCTGTGCCGTCTCTGTTTTTTATATTTGCCGAGTTTGTGTCTGTGTCGTGTCTGTGTCGTCTCTGTGTCTGTGTCATGTTTTTTTGGTGTCTGTGCCGTCTCTGTGTCGTGTCTGTGTCGTCTCTCTGTGTCATCTCTGTGCCGTCTCTGTGTCGTCTCTGTGTCGTCTCTGTGTCTGTGTCGTCTCTGTGTCACAGAGACAGACACAGAGACGACACAGAGACGACTTTGTGTCGTCTCTGTGTCGACATAGAGACAACACAGAGAGCCGACCCTGAGACGACACAGAGATGACACAGAGACGGCACAGAGACGACACAGAGACGACGACACAGAGACGACTCTCTGTGTCGTCTCTGTGTCATCTCTGTGACAAGGAGACGACACAGAGACGACACAGAGAAGACACAGAGACGGCACATAGACGGAACAGATACGGCCCAGAGACGACACATAGACGACGACACAGAGACGACACAGAGACGACATAGAGACGACACAGAGACGAATCTCTGTGTCGTCTCTGTGACACAGAGACGACACAGAGACGGCACTGAGACGACACAGAGACAACACAGAGACGACACAGACACAGAGACGACACCCAGAGACGACACAGAGACGACACAGAGACGACACAGAGACGACACAGAGACGACAAAGAGACGACACAGATAAGACGACACAGAGACGAAACAAAGACGACATAGCGACCACACAGACGAAGACAGAGACACGAAACATACACAGAGATGACACAGAGACGACATACAGACGAACCAGATATTCCACCGAGACCGCGACGACAAAGAGACGACTCTGTGTCGTCTCTGTGTCGTCTCTGTGTTGTCTCTGTTTCGTCTCTGTGTCGACAGAGAGACGACACAGAGAGACGACACAGAGACGACACAGAGACGGCACAGAGATGACACAGATACGACACAGAGACGAAGACACAGAGACGAAACATAGACGACACAGAGACGACACAGAGACGACACTCTGAGTCGTCTCTGTGTCTTTGTCGTCTCTGTGTCGTCTCTGTGTCACAGAGACGACACAGAGAGTCGTCTCTGTGTCTGTGTCGTCTCTGTGTCGTCTCTGTGTCGTAGTCTCTGTGTCGTCTCTGTGCCGTCTCTGTGTCGTCTCTGTGTCGTCTCCGGGTCGTCTCTGTATCATATCCCTGTGTCGTCTCTGTGTGGTCTAGGTGTCGTCTCTGTGTCGGCTCTGTGTCGTCTCTGAGTCGTCGTCTCT
This sequence comes from Artemia sp. Qi Xiang Cuo, assembly GCF_049724085.1. Lineage (NCBI taxonomy): Eukaryota > Metazoa > Arthropoda > Branchiopoda > Anostraca > Artemiidae > Artemia > Artemia sp. Qi Xiang Cuo. The sequence goes on along the minus strand of NC_142812.1, from coordinate 24,208,435 downwards.
GTGTCTTCTCTGTGTCGTCTCTGTGGCGTCTCTGTGTTGTCTCTGTGTCGTCTCTGTGTCGTCTCTGTGTCGTAACTCTGTGTCGTCTCTGTGTCGACACAGAGACGACACAGAGACGACACAGAGTCGTCTCTGTGTCGTCTCTGTGTCTGTGTCGTCTCTGTGTCTGTGTCATCTCTGTGTCGTCTCTGTGTCGTCTCTGTGTCGTCTCTGTGTCGTCTCTGTGTCGTCTCTGTGTCGTCTCAGTGTCGTCTCTGTGTCTTCGTCTCTGTGTCGTCTTTGTGCCGTCTCTGTGTCATCTCTGTGTCCTCTCTGTGTTGTCTCTGTGTCGTCTCTGTGTCGTCTCTCTGTTTTGTTTCTGTGTCTACAAAAGACGACACAGAGACGAAACAGAGAGTCGTCTCTGTTTCGTCTCTGTTTCTTTGTAGTCCCTGTGTCTTCTCTTTGTCGTTTCTGTGTCGTCGGGGCTGTATAGTATATTTTCCATATAATTGTCTTATCAGTCTCTGTGTCATCTCTGTGTCGTCTATGTGTCTGTGTCGTCTCTGTGTCGTCTCTGTGTCTTCGTCTCTGTGTCGTCTCTGTATCGTCTCTGTGCCGTCTCTGTCTCGTCTCTGTGTCTTCTCTGTGTCGTCTCTTTGTCGTCTCTCTGTGTCGTCTCTGTGTCTGTGTCGTCTCTGTGTCGTCTCTGTGTCGTCTCTGTGTCACAGAGACGACACAGAGACGACACAGAGAGTCGTCTGTGTGTCGTCTTTGTGTCTTTGTGGTCTCTGTGTTGTTTGTGTGTTGTCGTCTCTATGTCTTCTCTGTGCCTTCTCTGTGTCGTTTCTGTGTCGTCTCTGTGTCGTCTCTCTGTGTCATCTCTGTGTGACGACACACAGAGACGACACAGACACTGTGTCGTCGACACAGAGACTCTGTGTTGTAACTGTGTCGTCGACACACAGACTCTGTGTGACGACACAACACTGTGTCGTCTCTCTGTGAGAGACGACACAGTGTCTGTGTCGTCTCTGTGTCTGTGTCGTCTTTGTGTCGTCTCTGTGTCGTCTCTTTGTGTGCGTCTCTGTGTAGTCTCTGTGTCGTCTCTGTGTCGACACAGAGAGGAGACAGAGAGACGACACACAGACGACACAGAGACGACAAAGAGACGGCACAGAGACGACACAGAGACGACGACACAGAGACGACTCTCTGTGTCGTCTCTGTGTCGTCTCTGTGACACAGAGACGACACAGAGATGACACAGAGACGACACAGCGACGACACAGATACGACACAGAGCCGACACAGAGACGACACAGAGACGACGACACAGAGATGACACAGAGACGACACAGAGACGACTCTCTGTGTCGTCTCTGTGACACAGAGACGACACAGAGACGACACTGAGACTACACAGAGACGACACCGAGACGACACAGAGACGACACAGACACAGAGACGACACAGAGAGACGACACAGAGACGACACAGAGACGACACAGAGACGACACAGAGACGACACAGAGAAAACAATACAGAGACGACACATAGACGACACATAGACCACACACGGACAACTCTTAGACGACACAGAAACAGATACGGCACAGAGACGACAAAAATAAGACCCAGACTCGACACAGACACAGAGATGACAACGACACAACTCTGTGTTGTCGCTGTGTCGTCTCTGTGTTGTCTCTGTGTCGTCTCTGTGTCGACAGAGAGACGACACAGAGAGACAACACAGAGACGACACAGAGAAGGCACAGATATGACACAGAGACGACACAGAGACGAAGACACAGAGACGACAAGTGTCGTCTCTGTGTCACAGAGACGACACAGAGAGTCGTCTTTGTGTCTGTGTCGTCTCTGTGTCGTCGTCTCTGTGTCGTCTCTGTGCCGTCTCTGTGTCGTCTCTGTGTCGTCTCCGTGTCGTCTCTGTATCATCTCTCTGTGCCGTCTCTGTGTTGTCTCTGTGTCGTCTCTGTCTCGTCTTTGTGTCATCTCTCTGTGTCGTCTCTGTGTCGTCTCTCTGTGTCGTCTCTGTGTCGACACAGAGTCGTCTCAGTGTAGTCTCTGTGTCTTTGTCGTGTCTGTGTCTGTGTCATCTCTGTGTCGTCTCTGTGTCGTCGTCTCTGTGTCGTCTCTGTGTCGTCTCTGTGTCGTCTCTGTGTCGTCTCAGTGTAGTCTCTGTGTCTTCGTCTCTGTGTCGTCTTTGTGCCGTCTCTGTGTCATCTCTGTGTCGTCTCTGTGTTGTCTCTGTGTCGTCTCTGTGTCGTCTCTGTGTGTGGTCTCTGTGTCCACACTGAGCTGACACAGCTATAACACAGAGTCGTCTCTTTTGTGTCTCTTGGTCTTAGACGTGGCGTTTTCAAATCTTCTCCGTCGTGGTTCCATGTCTGTGTCGTCGTCTCTTTTTATACTCTGTGTAGTCGCTTTGCCGTCTCTGGTACGGCTTTTTGTCGTCTCGGATTCGTCTCTGTGTCTGTGTAGTCGTGTGAACGACTTGGTGTCGTCTATGTGTTGTATCTCTGTCACATCTGGGCCGTCTCTGTGTCGTCTCTGTGTCTGTGTCGTGTCTGTGTCGTCTCTGTGTCGTGTCGTCTCTGTGTCGTCTCTGTGTCGTCGTCTCTGTGTCGTCTCTGTGTCGTCTCTGTGCAGTCTCTGTGTCGTCTCTGTGTCGTCTCTGTGTCGTCTCTTTGTCGTCTCTCTGTGTCGTCTCTGTGTCTGTGTCGTCAGTGTGTCGTCTCTTTGTCACAGAGACGACACAGAGACGACACAGAGAGTCGTCTCTGTGTCGTCTCTGTGTCTTTGTCGTCTCTGTGTCGTCGTCTCTGTGTCGTCTCTGTGCCGTCTCTTTGTCGTTTCTGTGTCGTCTCTCTGTGTCGTCTCTGTGTGACGACACACAGAGACGACACAGACACTGTGTCGTCGACACAGAGACTCTGTGTCGTAACTGTGTCGTCGAAACACAGACTCTGTGTGACGACACACACACTGTGTCGTCTCTCTGTGAGAGACGACACAGTGTCTGTGTCGTCTCTGTGTCTGTGTAGTCTTTGAGTCGTCTCTGTGTCGTCTCTGTGTCGTCTCTGTGTCTTCGTCGCTGTGTCGTCTCTGTGTCGTCTCTGTGCCGTCTCTGTGTCGTCTCTGTGTCTGTGTCGTCTCTGTGTCGTCTCTGTGTCGTCTCTTTGTCGTAGTCTATGTGTAGTCTATGTGTAATCTCAGTGACGTATCGGTGTAGTCTATGTGTAGTCTCTGTGTCTTCTCTGTGTTGTCTCTCTGTGTCGTCTCTGTGTCCACACAGAGACGACACTGAGTCGTCTCTGTGTCGTCTCTGTGTGTGAGTCGTCTCTGTGTCGTCTCTGTGTCGTCTCTGTGTGGTTTCTGTGTCGTCTCTGTGTCGTGTCTGTGTCACAGAGACGACACAGAGAAGACAAAGAGACGACACAGAGAGTCGTCGCTGTGTCGTCTCTGTGTCGTCTCTGTGTTGTCTCTGTGTCGTCTCTGTGTCGTCTCTGTGTCGTTGTCTCTGTGTCGTCTCTATGCCGTCTCTGTGTCGTCTCTGTGTCGTCTACGTTTCTTATCTGTGTCGTGTCTGTATCTGTGTCGTCTTTGTGTCGTCTTTTTGTCGTCTGTGTGTCTGTGTCGTCTCTGTGTCGTCTCTGTGTCTGTGTCGTCCCTGTGTCGTCTCTGTGTCATCTCTGTGTCTGTGTCGTCTCTGTGTCTGTGCCGTTTCTGTGTCGTCTCTGTGTCTGTGTCGTCTCTGTGTCGTCTCTGTGTCATCTCTGTGTCGTCTCTTTGTCGTCTCTGTGTCACAGAGACGACACAGAAAGTCATCTCTGTGTCGTCTCTGTGTCTGTGTCGTCTCTGTGTCGTCTCTGTGTCGTCTCTGTGTCGTCGTCTCTGTGTCGTCTCCGTGTCATCTCTTTGCCGTCTCTGGGTCGTCTCTGTGTTGTCTATGTGTCGTCTATGTGTCGTCTCTGTGTCGACACAGAGTCGTATCTGTGTTGTCTCTGTGTCTGTGTCGTCTCTGTGTCGTCTCTGGGTCACAGAGACGACACAGATAGTCGTCTCGGTGTCGTGTCTGTGTCGTCTCTGTGTTGTCTCTGTGTCGTTGTCTATGTGTCGTCTCTGTGTCGTCTCTGTGTCGTCTCTGTGTCGTCTCTGTGTCGTCTCTGTGTCGTCTCTCAGTGTGGTCTCTTTGTCGACACAGAGACGACACACAGTCGTAACACTGTCATGACGGGGTCGCCTCGGGGTGTGGTTGGGCTCGGGGTCGTCGCGGGGTAGTCTCTGTGTCGTCTCTGTGTCATCTCTATGTCATAGAGACGACAGAGAGTCGTCTCTGTGTCGTCTCTGTGTCTGTGTCGTCTCTGTGTCGTCATCTCTGTGTCGTCTCTATGTCGTCTCTGTGCCGTCTCTGTGTCGTCTCTGTTTCGTCTCTGTGTTGTCTCTGTGTCGACACAGAGTCGACACAGAGACGACACAGAGACGACACAGAGTCGTCTCTGTGTCGTCTCTGTGTCTGTGTCGTCTCTTTGTCGTCTCTGTGTCTGTGTCGTCTCTGTGTCTTTTCTGTGTCGTCTCTATGTCGTCGTGTCTGTTTAATATCTGTTTAGTATCTGTGTCGTCTCTGTCTCGTCTCTGTGTCGTATCTGTGCCGTCGTCTATGTTTTATCTCTGTGTCGTCTCTGTTTCGTCTCTCTGTTTCGTCTCTGTGTCTGTGTCGTCTCTGTGTCGTATCGGTGTATGTTTCGTCTCTTTGTCGTCTCTGTGACAAAGAGAAGACACAGACACAGAGACGACACAGAGAGTCGTCTCTGTGTCGTCTCTATGTCTGTGTCGTCTCTGTTTCGTCTCTGTGTCGTCTCTTTGTCGTCTCTGTGTCGCGTCTGTGTCGTCGTCTCTGTGTCGTCTCTGTGTCGTGTCTGGGTCGTCTCTGTGTCGTCTCTGGTTTATCTCGCGGGCGAATCTCTGGGGTGACAATGTGACGTAAAATAGTCATTGATGTGTAGTCTCTTTTTCTGTTTATTGTCTGTGTCGGCTCTTTGTCGTCTAAGTGTCGTATCTTTTGCTGTGTCGTCTATGTTTAGTGTCTGTGTCGTCTCTGTATCGTAGTCTCTGTGTTGTCAGGTGGTCTTCCCCGGTTATTCTCGGTGTAGTCGCATGTTCGTCTAGGTTTATTGTCTGTTTCGTCTCTGTCCCGGCTCTGTGTCTTTGTCGTCTCTGTGTCTGTGTTGTCTCTGGTTCGTGTTAGTGTCTCAGAGACTACACAGAGAGTCGTCTCTGTGTCGTCTCTGTGTCTTTGTCCCCTCTGTGTCTTTGTCGTCTCTGTGTCGTCTCTGTGTCATCGTCTCTGTTTCGTCTCTGTGCCATCTCTTTGTCGTTTCTGTGTCGTCTCTGTGTCGTCTCTGTGTCGTCTCTGTGTCGACACAGAGACGACACAGAGACGACACAGACACTGTGTCGTCGAAACTGAGACTCTGTGTCGTAACTGTGTCGTCGACACACAGACTCTGTGTGACGACACTGACACTGTGTCGTCTCTCTGTGAGAGACGACACAATGTCTGTGTGTTCTGTGTGTCGGATCTGTGTCTGTTTCGTGTCTGTGTAGTCTCTGTGTCGTCTCTGTGCAGTCTGTGTGTCGTGTCTGGGTCACCTCTGTGCGGTGTCTGTGTGGTCGTGTTTGTGTCGTCTCTGTGTCGTCTCTGTGCCGTCTCTGTGTTGTCTCTGTGTCTTCTCTGTGGCGTCTCTGTGTCGTCTCTCTGTGTCGTCTCTGTGTCAAAACAGAGACGACACAGAGACGACACAGAGTCGTCTCTGTGTCGTCTCTGTGTCTGTGTCATCTCTGTGTCGTCTCTGTCTCGTCTCTGTGTCGACACAGAGACGACACAGAGAGACGACACAGAGACGACACAGAGACGACACAGAGACGGCACAGAGACAACACAGAGACGACACAGAGACGACTTAGAGACGACACAGAGTCGTCTCTCTGTCGTCTCTATGTCTGTGTCGTCTCTGTGTCGTCTCTGTGTCTGTGTCGTCTCTGTGTCGTCTCTGTGTCTGTGTCGTCTCTGTGTCTGTGCTGTCTCTGTATCGTCTCTGTGTCTTCTCTGTGTCGTTTCTGTGTCTGTGCCGTCTTTGTTTCGTCTCTGTGTCATCTCTGTGTCGTCTCTGTGTCTGTGTCGTCTCTGTGTCGTCTCTGTGTCGTCGAGTTTTTGTCGTCTGTTTACCGTCTCTGTGCCGGCTCTGTGTCGTCTCTGTGTCGTCTCTGTGTCGTCTCTGTGTTGACACAGAGACGACACAGAGACGACACAGATAGTCGTCTTTGTGTCGTCTATGTGTCGTCTCTGTGTCGTCGACTCTGAGTCGTCTCTGTGTCGTCTATGTGGCGTCTCTCTGCCGTGTCTGTGTCGTATCTGTGTCGTCTCTGTATCGTCTCTGTGTTGTCTCTGGGTCTGTGTCTTGTCAGTGGAGTCTCTGTGTAGTATGTGTGTCGTCTCTGTGTCGTCTCTGTGTCACAGAGACGACACAGAGACGACACAGAGACGACACAGAGAGTCGTCTCTGTGTCGTCTTTGTATTGTCTCTGTGTCGTCTCTGTGTCGTCATCTCTGTGTCGTCTCTGTGTCGTCTCGTTGCCATCTCTGTGTTGTCTCTGTGGCGTCTCTCTGTGTCGTGTCTGTGTCTGTGTCTTCTCTGTGACGTCTTTGTGGCATCTCTGTTTCGTCTCTCTGTCGTCGTCTATGTTTCGTCTCTGTGTCTTCTCTGTTCCGTCTCGGTTTCCTCGCTGTTTAGTCTCTGTGTCATCTCTGTGTCGTCTCTGTGTCGTCTTTCTGTGTCTTCTCTGTGTCGACACAGAGACGACACAGAGACGACACAGAGTCGTCTCTGTGTCGTCTCTGTGTCTGTGTCGTCTCTGTGTCGTCTCTGTGTCGCAGAGACGACACAGAAACAACACAGAGAGTTTTCTATTTGTCTTAACTGTGTCTGTGTCGTCTCTATGTCGTGTCTGGGTCGTCTCTGTGTCGTCGTCTCTCTATCGTCACTGTGTTGAAATAGAGACGACACAGAGACGACACAGAGTCATCTCTGTGTCGTCTCTGTGTGACGACACACAGAGACGACACAGACACTGTGTCGTCGAAACTGACACTCTGTGTCGTAACTGTGTCGTCGACACACAGACTCTGTGTGACGACACAGACACTGTGTCGTCTCTCTGTGAGAGACGACACAATGTCTGTGTCGTCTCTGTGTCGTCTCTGTGTCGTCTCTGTGTCTGTGTCGTCTCTGTGTCATCTCTGTGTCGTCTCTGTGTCGTCGTCTCTGTGTCGTCTCTGTATCGCCTCTGTGTCGTCTCTGTGTCGTCTCTGTGTCTGTGTCGTCTCTGTGTCGTCTCTGTGTCGTCGTCTCGGGGTCGGCGCTGTGTCTGGGTCATCTCGGTGTCGTCTGTGTGTCTGGGTCGTCTCTGTGGCGTCTCTGTGTCGTCTCTGTGTCTGTGTCGTCTCTGTGTCTGTGCCGTTTCTGTGTCGTCTCTGTGTCATCTCTGTGTCGACACAGAGACGACACAGAGACGACACAGAGTCGTCTCTGTGTCTGTGTCGTCTCTGTCTCTGTGTCGTCTCTGTGCATTCTCTGTGTCGTCTCGTTGCTGTCTTGTGGTCTAGGTGGTGTCTGTGTTATGTAGGTGTCGTCTTGTTTGCGTCGGCTCTGAGGCGACTCTGGGTCGTAGCTGTGCCGTCTGGGTCTCGTCACGGAGACCTCTAGTTGTCATCTGATTGTCGTATCACTGTCGACACAGAGACGACCCAGAGTCGTCTCTGTGTCGTCTCTGTGTCTGGGTCGTCGCTGTGTCACAGAGACGACACAGATAGTCGTCTCTGTGTCGTCTCTGTGTCGTCTCTGTGTAGTCTCTGTGTCGTTGTCTCTGTGTCGTCTCGGTGCCGTGTCTGTGCCGTCTCTGTGTCGTCTCTGTGTCGTCTCTGTGTCGTCTCTTCGTCTTCTCTCTGTGTCGTCTCTTGGTCGACACAGAGACGACACAGAGTCGGCTCTGTGTCGTCTCTGGGTCTGAGTCGTCTCTGTGTCGTCTCTGTGTCGTCTCTGTGTCGTCTCTGTGTCATCTCTGTGTCATAGAGACGACAGAGAGTCGTCTCTGTGTCGTCTCTGTGTCTGTGTCGTCTCTGTGTCGTCATCTCTGTGTCGTCTCTGTGTTGTCTCTGTGCCGTCTCTGTGTAGTCTCTGTTTCGTCTCTGTGTCGTCGCTGTGTCCGTGTCGTCTCTGTGTCGTCTCTGTGTCGTCTCTGTGTCGTCGTCTCTGTGTCGTCTCTGTGTCGTCTCTGTGCCGTCTCTGTGTCGTCTCTGTGTCGTCTCTGTGTCGTCTCTGTGTCATCTCTCTGTGTCATCTCTGTGTCTGTGTCGTCTCTGTGTCGTCTCTGTGTCTGTGTCGTCTCTGTTTCGTCTCTGTGACACAGAGACGACACAGAGAAGACACAGACACAGAGACGACACAGAGAGTCGTCTCTGTTTCGTCTCTATGTCTGTGTCGTCTCTGTTTCGTCTCTGTGTCGTCTCTGTGTCGTCTCTGTGTCATCGTCTCTGTGTCGTCTCTGGGCCGTCTCTGTGTCGTCTCTGTGTCGTTTCTGTGTAGTCTCTCTGTGTGGTCTCTGTGTCGACACAAATACAACACCGCGTCGTCTGAGTGTAGTAACGGAGTCGTCTTATGGTCTTTGTCGTCTATGTGTCGTCTATGTGTCGTATCGTGGTCTGTGTGGTCTCTATGTGGTGGCTGTGTCGTGTCGTCTCTGTATCGTCGTCTCTGTGTCGTGTCTGGGTAGTGTCTGTGCCGTCTCTGTCTCGTCTCTGTTTCGTCTCTTTGTCGTCTCTTTGTCGTCTCTCTGTGTCGTCTCTGTGTCTTAGTCGTGTCGGGGTAGTCTCTGTGTCGTCTCTGTGTCTGTGTCGTCTCTGTGTAGTCTCTGTGTCACAGAGACGACACAGAGATCGTCTCTGTGTCGTCTCTGTGTCTTTGTCGCTTCTGTGTCTTTGTCGTCTCTGTGTCGTCTCTGTGTCGTCGTCTCTGTTTCGTCTCTGTGCCATCTCTGTGTCGTCTCTGTGTCGTCTCTGTGTCGTCTCTGTGTCGTCTCTCTGTGTCGTCTCTGTGTCGACACAGAGACGACACAGAGACAACACAGAGTCGTCTCTGAGTGACGACACACAGAGACGACACAGACACTGTGTCGTCTCTCTGTGAGAGACGACACAATGTCTGTGTCGTCTCTGTGTCGTCTCTGTGTCTGTGTCGTCTCTGTGTCGTCTCTGTATCGTCTCTGTGTCGTCTCTGTGTTGTCTCTGTGTCGTCTCTGTGTCGTCTCTGTGTGGTCGTCTCTTTGTCGACTCTGATTCTTATATTAGCCGTATCTTTGTAAACTATGTGCTTTGTAAGTGTCCTCTCTGTGTCGTCTCTCTGTGTCGTCTATGTGTCGAAACAGAGACGACACAGAGACGACACAGAGTCGTCTCTGTGTCGTCTCTGTGTCTGTGTCGTCTCTGTGTCGTCTCTGTGTCGTCTCTGTGTCGTCGTCTCTGTGTCGTCTCTGTCTCGTCTCTGTGTCGACACAGAGACGACACAGAGAGATGACACAGAGACGACACAGAGACGACACAGAGACGGCACAGAGACAACACAGAGATGACACAGAGACGACTTAGAGACGACTCTGTGTGGTGTCTGCGTAGGCGCGGTGTGTGTGTGGTCTCTTTGTTGTCTCTGTGTCTGTGTAGTCTCTGTGTCGTCTATGTGTCGTCTTTGTTTATGTGGAATCTGTGTGTCGTCTATGTGTCGTCTCTGTCTCTGTATCGTCGCGGGGTCTGCCCTGTGTCGTCTCGGTGGCGTCTCTGTGTCTGTAACGTCTCGGTGTCACAGAGACTACTCAGAAACGACACAGAGTGTCGTCTCTGTGTGTGTGTCGTCTCTGTTGCGTCTTTGTGTCGTCTCTGTGTCATCTCTGTATAGTCTCTGTGCCGTCACTCTGTTGTCTATCTGTCGTCTCAGACTCGTATCTGTGTCGACACAGAGACGACACAGAGTCATCTCTGTGTCGTCTCTGTGTCACAGAGACGACACAAAGAGTCGTCTCTGTGTCGTCTCTGTGTCGTCTCTGTGTCGTTGTCTAGGTGTCATCTCTTTTTCGTCTCTGTGCCGTGTCTTTGTCGTCTGTGTGTCTTCTCGGTGCCGTCGCTGTATCGTCTCTGTGTCGTCTCTGGGTCTGGGGTGTCTCTGGGTAGTCTCTGTGTCGTCTCTGTGTCGTCTCTATGTCATCCCTGTGTCACAAAGACGACACAGAGACGACACAGAGACGACACAGAGACTCGTCTCTGTGTCGTCTCTGTATCGTATCTGTGTCGTCTCTGTGTCGTCATCTCTGTGTCGTCTCTGTGCCGTCTCTGTGTCGTCTCTGTGTCGTCTCTGTGTCGTCTCTCTGTGTCGTCTCTGTGTCTGTGTCGTGTCTGTGTCGTCTCTGTGTCGTCTCTGTGTCGTCTTTGTGTCGTCTCTGTGCCGTCGTCTCTGTGTCGTCTCTGTGTCGTCTCTTTGCCGTCTCTGTGTCGTCTCTGTGTCGTCTCTGTGTCGTATCAGTGTCATCTCTCTGTGTCGTCTCTGTGTCGACACAGAGACGACACAGAGACGACACAGAGTCGTCTCTGTGTCGTCTCTGTGTCTGTGTCTTCTCTGTGTCGGCTCTGTGACACAGAGACGACAAAGAGACGACACAGAGAGTCGTCTCTGTGTCGTCCCTGTGTCTGTGTCGTCTCTGTGTCGTCTCTCTGTGTAATCTTTGTGTTGACACAGAGACGACACAGAGACGACACAGAGTCGTCTCTGTGTCGTCTCTGTGTGACGACACACAGAGACGACACAGACACTGTGTCGTCGAAACTGACACTCTGTGTCGTAACTGTGTCGTCGACACACAGACTCTGTGTGATGACACAGACACTGTGTCGTCTTCTGTGAGAGACGACACAATGTCTGTGTCGTCTCTGTGTCGTCTCTGTGTCGTCTCTGTGTCTGTGTCGTCTCTGTGTCGTCTCTGTGTCGTCTCTGTGTCTGTGTCGTCTCGGTGTCGTCTCTTTGTTGTCTCTGGGTCGTCTCAGGGAGGTCATCTAGTTGTATTCTCTGTTTCGTGTATGTGCCATGTATGTTTATTGTAGTTGTATTCTCTTTTTATGATGTGTGTCGTCTCTCTGTGTCGTCTCTGTGTCTACACAGAGACGACACAGAGTCGTGTCTTTGTGGTGTTAGTGTCTGTGTCGTCTCTGTGTCGTGTCTGTGTCGTCTCTGTGTCGTATCTGTGTCGTCTCTGTGTCGTCTATGTGTCACAGAGACGACACAGAGACGACAAAGAGACGACACAGAGAGTCTTCTCTGTGTCGTCTCTGTGTCGTCTCTGTGTCGTCTCTGTGTCGTCGTCTCTGTGTCGTCTGTGTGCCGTCTGGGTTTGGTCTGGGTGTCTTCTATGTGTCTTCTCTCTTTGTCGTCTCTGTGGCCACACAGAGACGACACAGAGTCGTCTCTGTGTCGTCTCTGTGTCGTCTCTGTGTCTGTGTCGTCTCTGTGTCGTCTCTGTGTCTGTGTCGTCTCTGTGTCTGTTCCGTCTCTGTATCGTCTTTGTGTCGTCTCTGTGTCGTCTCTGTGTCGTCTCTGTGTCTGTTTCGTCTCTGTGTCGTCTCGGAGTCCTAGCTGTGACACAGAGACGACACATAGTGTCGTCTGTTGGTCAACTCTGTGTATGTGTCGTCTCTGTGTCGTCTGTGTGTCGTCTCTGTGTCGTTGGCTCTGTCTCATCTCTGGGCCGTCTGTGTGTCGTCTCTGTGTGGTCTAGTTGTCGTCTCTGTGTCGTCTCTGTGTCTGTGTCGTCTCTTTGTCGTCTCTGTGTCACAGAGACGACACAGAGACGACAAAGAGAGTCGTCTCTGTTTCGTCTCTGTGTCGTCGTCTATGTGTCGTCTGTGTTTCGTCTCTGTTTCTTCTCTTTGTCGTCTCTGTGTCGTCTCTGTGTCTGCTCTTTGTCGGCTATCTGTGTCGTCTCTGTTTCGAAAAAGAGAAGACACAGAGAAGACACAGAGTCGTCTCTGGGTCGGTGTCGTCTCTGTGTCGTCTCTGTGTCGTCTCTGTGTCATCTCTGTGTCACAGAGACGACACAGAGACGACACAGAGAGTCGTATCTGTGTTGTATCTGTGTCTGTGTCGTCTCTGTGTCGTCTCTGTGTCGTCTTTGTGTCGTCGCTATGTCTTCGTCTCTGTGTCGTCTCTGTGTCGTCTCTGTGCTGTCTCTGTGTCGTGTCTGTGTAGTCTCTGTGTCGTCTCTCTGTGTCGTCTCTGTGTCGACACAGAGTAGTCACAGTGTCGACACAGAGACGACACAGAGTCGTCTCTGTGTCGTCTCTGTGTCTGTGTCGTCTCTGTGTCGTCTCTGTGTCGTCTCCGTGGCGTCTCTGTTTCATCTCTGTGTCGTCTCTTTGTCGTCGTCTCGGTGTCATCTCTGTGTCATCTCTGTGCTGTCTCTGTGTCGTCTCTTTGTCGTCTCTGTGTAGTCTCTGTGTCGTCTCTTTGTCTTCTCAGAGTCTTATCTCTGTGTCGTCTCTGTGTCGACACAGAGACGACACAGATACGACACACATTCGTATCTGTGTCGTCTCTGTGTCTGTGTCGTCGCTGTGTGGTATCTTTGTCGCAGACACGACACAGAGACGACACAGAGAGTCGTCTCTGTGTCGTCTGTGTGTCTGTGTCGTGTCTGTGTCGGCTCTGTGTCGTCTATGTTTCGTCATCTCTGTGTCGTCTCTGTGTCGTCTCTGTGTCGTCTCTGTGTCGTCTCTGTGTCGTCTCTGTGTCGTCTCTGTGTCGTCTCTGTGTCGACAAAGAGACGACCCAGAGACGACACAGAGTCGTCGCTGTGTCGTATCTGGGTCTGTGTCGTGTCTGTGTCTTCTCTGTGTCGTGTCTGTGTCTGTGTCGTCTCTGTGTCGTCTCTGTGTCATCTCTTTGTCGTCTCTGTGTCATCTCTTGGTCGTCGTTTCTGTGTCGTCTCTGTGCCGTCTCTGTGTCGTCTCTGTGTCGTCTCTGTGTCGTCTCTCTGTGTAGTCTCTGTGTCGACACAGAGACGACACAGAGCCGACAGAGAGTCGTCTTTGAGTCGTGTCGGTGTCGGTGGCGTGTTTTTGTCATCTCTGTGTCGTTTGTTTGTCATCTCTGTTTCGTCTCGGTGCCATCTATGTGTCGTCTCTGTTTCGTCTCTATGTCGAAACAGAGACGACACAGAGACAACACAGAGACGACACAGAGATTCATCTCTGTGTCGTCTCTGTTTCGTCGTATCTGTTTCGTCTCTGTGTCGACTCTTTGCCGTATCTTAGCAATCTCAGTGTAATCTCAGTGTCGTATCTGTGTCTGTGTCTTCTCTGTGTCTGTTTCGTGTCTGTGTTTTCTGTGTGTCATCTCTGTGTCGTCGTCTCTGTGTCGTCTCTTAGTCATCTCTGTGCCGTCTCTGTGTCGTCTCTGTGTCGTCAGAGACGACACAGAGACGATACAGACACAGAGACGTGTGTCGTCTCTATGTTTGTGTCGTATCTGTGTTTGAGTCGTCTCTTTTTTTGTGTCGTCACTGTGTGTGTCGTCTTTGTGTGCGTGTCGTCTCTGTGTTTGTGTGTAGTCTCTGTGTGTGTTTTCTCTTTGTTTGTGTCGTCTCTGTGTGTGTCGTCTCTTTGTGTTAGTCGTCTCTGTGTATGTGTCGTCTCTATGTGTGTGTCGTCTTTGTGTTTGTTTCGTTCCTGTGTGTGGGTCGTCTCTGTGTTTGTGTCGTCTCTTTTTGTGTGTCTTCTCTGCGTGCGTTTCGTCTCGCAGAGAACGTCTCGCGTTTCGTCTCTGTGTGTTTGTGGTCTCTGTCCGTGTGTCTTCTCTGTGTGTGTGTCGTCTCCTTGTGTGTGTCGTCTCTGTGTGTGTGTCGTCTCTGTGTTTGTGTCGTCTCTGTGTTTGTGTCGTCTCTATGTGTGTGTCGTCTCTGTGTGTGTTTTGTCTCTGTGTGTGTGTCGTCTTTGTTTGTGTGTCGTCTCTGTGTATGTGTTTGTTTCGTCTCTGTGTGTGTGTCGTCTCTGTGTGTGTGTCGTCTCTGTGTGTGTGTCGTTTCTGTGTTTGTGTCGTCTCTGTGTGTGTGTCGTCACTGTGTGTGTTTTGTCTCTGTGTATGTGTCGTCTCTATGTGTGTGTCGTCTCTGTGTTTGTGTCGTCTCTCTGCGTGTGTCGTCTCTGTGTGTGTTTCATCTTTGTGCGTGTGTCGTCTCTGTGTGTGTTTCGTCTTTGTTTGTGTGTCGTCTCTGTGTGTGTTTCGTCTCTGTGTTTGTTTCGTCTCTGTTTGTGTGTCATCTGAGTGTGTGTGTCGTCTCTGTGTGTGTGTCGTCTCTGTATTTGTGTCGTTTCTTTGTCTGCTTGTCGTCCCTGTGTGTGTGTCGTCTCTGTGTGTGTCGTCTCTGTGTGTTAGTCATCTCTGTGTGTGTGTCGTATCTCTTTGTGTGTCGTCTCTGTGTTTGTTTCTTTCCTGTGTGTGGGTCGTCTCTTTGTTTGTGTCGTTTCTTTTTTTGTGTCTTCTCTGCGTGTTTGTCGTCTCTGTGTTTGTGTGTCGTTTCTGTGTGTGTGTGTCATTTCTGTGTGTGTGTCGTCTCTGTGTGTGTGTAGTCTCTGTGTTTGTGTCGTCCCTATGTGTGTGTCGTCTCTGTGTATGTGTCGTCTAAGTGTCTGTATGTCGTTTCTGTTTGTGTGTGTGTCGTCTCTGAGTGTGTGTGGTCTCTGTCCGTGTGTCTTCTCTATGTGTGTGTCGTCTCTGTTTGTGTGTCGTCTCTGAGTGTGTGTTGTGTCTGTGTTTGCGTCGTCTCTGTGTTTGGGTCGTCTCTATCTGTTTGTCGTCTCTGTGTGTGTTTTGTCTCCGTGTGTGTGTCGTCTTTGTTTGTGTGTCGTCTCTGTGTATGTGTTTGTTTCGTCTCTGTGTGTTAACAAAAGGTAGTTTTTTGAAAACCCCAATATTTTTAAGCCTTATGGAACTTTAGAGAATCAAATTACGTCTGAAAACACAAATAGCCAAGTGCAAGGTGGCACAGTTGAAAAAGTAGTTCAACCTCGACCTGAAGTTGCCCTACATTCCATTCAAAAGTAAATATTTATTATTGGTTAATATGGTGCTTTAGAAGCATCGAATTGTGTCGAACGAATAAGTACCCGAGTATGAGGAAATACTGGCGACAAGGTAGTTTGACCTCGACCTAGAGTAAACCATGATTGTAACTAATATTGAAAAATTTAACTAGACAAAAGCCAATAGAAACAGCCCTTCATTTCAGAACAACGGCCAAGGCAATTATTGACACAGATTTTATAACTATCAAGCACGCAAAAGAAAATATGATATACTCTGCAGCAATCCTTATTCTGAATAATTTCAGGGGAAGAAATTTTCGCGAAAACGTGGAACGTCAAATATGATTTAAGAAAATATGACGAAAAATCGCATCGTTTTGGACTACGATCGAAAAATAAACCCAATATCGATCCGTAACAAGAAAATTGGGAATAAAATACAATGGAACAAAGGATAAGTACCGTCAATATATGCAGAAGCCACGTGGCTGACGATTTAGTTGTTCGCATAACAATACAATCTATATTTAAAACCCAACAGAATAAAATCGCGAAAAAAAATAATATAAGAATAGCTTACATTGCAATCTAAATTAACACATATTAATTTTAGAATTAGACAGGAAGGTGTGACTAACGAATGCCATCATAATTTTCATTGTTCACGAAGTGGCCCAAGACGTCATAAAGCAGGGAATCATACCTAAGCATGGGAGCTACCCCCAAAATAGTCATAACAGTCAACTGTGCGTGTCGTCTCTGTGCGTGTGTCGTCTCTATGTGTTTGTTGTTTTTGTGTGTGTGTCGTCTCTGTGTGTATTTCGTCTTTGTGCGTGTGTCGTCTCTATATGTTACTGGTCTCTGCGTTTCTGTAGTCTCTATGTGTGTATCGTCTCTGTGTGTGTGTCGTCTCTGTGTGTGTGTCGTCTGCGAGTGTGTCGTCTGTGTGTGTGTCGTCTCTGTGTGTGTCTCGTTTCTCTGTGTGTGTCGTATCTGTGTGTGTGTCGTCTCTATGTGTGTGTCGTCTCTGTGTTTGTGTCGTCTCTGTGTGTGTGTCATCTCTGTGTGTTTGTCGTCTCTGTATTTGTGTCATCTCTGTGAGTGTTTCGTTTCTGTGTGTGTGTCGTCTCAGTGCATGTGTTGTCCATATGTTTGTGTCACCTCTGTGTGTGTGTCGTCTCTGTGTGTTAGTCTTCTGTGTGTGCGTGTGTCGTCTCTGTGTGTCTGTCGTGTCTGTGATTGGGTTTTCACTGTGCGTGTGTTGGCTCTGTTTGTGTGTCGTCTCTATGTCTGTGTCATCTCTGTGTTTATGTCATGTCTGTGTTTGTGTCTTCCCTGTGTGTGTGTCGTCTCTTTGTGTATTTCGTCTCTGTGTTTATGTCGTCTTTGCGTGTGTGTCGTCTCTGTTTGTTTGTCTTCTCTGTGTTTGTGTCGTCTGTGTGTGTCGTCTCTATGTGTGTGTCGTTTCTGTGTTTGTGTCGCCTCTATGTGTGTTTCGTCTCTATATGTGTTTCGTCTCTGTGTGTCCTTCGTCTCTGTGTTTGTGTTGTCAGAGTGTGTGTGTCGTCTCTGTGTGTGTGTCGTCTTTGTCTTTGTGTCGTCTCTATGTGTGTGCCGTCTCTGTGTGTGTCGTTTCTGAGTGTATGTCGTCATTGTGCGTGTCATCTCTATGTGTGTGTCGTCTCTGTATGTGTGTCAACTCTGTGTGTGTCATCTCTGTGTGTGTCGTCTCTGTGAGAGTGTCATCTCTTCGTTTGTGCCGTCTCAGTGTGTCTTTCGTCTCTGTGTGTTTTTCATCTCTGTATGTTTGTCGTCTCTGTGTGTATTTCGTCTCTGTGTATGTGTCGTCTCTATAAGTGTGTCGTCTCTGTGTGTGTGTCGTCTCTCTGTGTTTGTCATCTCTTTTTTGTTTCGTCTCTGTGTATGTGTCGTCTCTGTATGTGTGTCGTCTCTGTATATTTGTCGTCTCTGTGTGTGTGTGTGTAGTCTGTGTGTGTGTGGTGTCTTTGTGTGTGTGATTCCTTCTGTGTGTGTGTCGTCTCTCTGTGTATGTCATCTTTTTGTGTGTGTTTTCTAAGTTTGTGTCGTCTCTGTGCGTGTGCCGTCTCTATGTGTTTGTCGTCTTTGTGTGTGTGTCATCTCTGTGTGTATTTAGTCACTGTGCGTGTGTTGTCTCTATATATCAGTAGTCTATGTGTGTGTGTGTCGTCTCTATATGTTAGTAGTCTCTGTGTGTATCTCTGTGCGTGTGTCGTCTCTATATGTTAGTAGTCTCTGTGTGTTTGTCGTCTCTATGTGTGTGTCGTCTCTGTTTTTGTTTCGTCTCTGTGTGCGTGTCGTCTGTGTGTGTGTGTCGTCTCTGTGTGTGTGTCATCTCTATGCGTGTGTCATCTCTATATGTTTGTAGTCTCTGTGTGTGTGTCGTCTCTGTGTTTGTGTGTCGTCTCTGTGCGTGCGTTGTCTCTATATGTTAGTAGTCTCTGTGTTTGTGTCTTCTCCGTGTGTCTGTCGTCTCTGTGTTTGTTTCGTCTCTGTGTGCGTGTCTTCTGTGTGTTTGTGTTGTCTCTCTGTGTGTGTCGTCTCTGTTTGTGTGTCGTCTCTGTGTGTGTGTTGTCTCTGTGTGTTAGTCGTCTCTGTATGTTTATCATCTGTGTGTGTATGTCGTGTCTGTGATTGTGTCGTCTCTGTGCTTTTGTCATCTCTGTCTGTCTGTCGTCTTTGTATGTGTGTCGTATAT
This sequence comes from Artemia sp. Qi Xiang Cuo, assembly GCF_049724085.1. Classification (NCBI taxonomy): domain Eukaryota; kingdom Metazoa; phylum Arthropoda; class Branchiopoda; order Anostraca; family Artemiidae; genus Artemia; species Artemia sp. Qi Xiang Cuo. The sequence continues at coordinate 24,190,514 of NC_142812.1, read as the reverse complement.
GTGTAATTGTCGTCTCTCTGTGTGTGTGATCTCTATGTGTGTATCGTTTCTGTGCGTATGTTGTCTCTACGTGTGTGTCGTCTCTATGTGTGTGTCGTCTCTATGTGTTGGTCGTCTCTGTATGTTAGTCGTCTCTGTTTGTGTGTCGTCTCTGTGTGTGTGTCGTCTCTGTGATTGTGTCGTCTCTGTGATTGTTTCGTCTCTGTTTGTGTGTCGTCTCTGTAGGTGTGTCGTCTCTGTTTGTTTGTTGTCTCTGTGTGTGTGTAATCTCTGTGTGTGTTGTCTCAGTGCGTGTGTCCACGCACTGAGACAGAAACCAAACGTTCTCTTTGTGAACGTTTCTGACGCACAAAACCAGAACAAAGCATTTATAAAAGCACTAAAAGCGTTTATAATTGATATAAAGTAACAGTAAGAGTCTTATAAGTGATAAAAAGTATTTATAAAACCACTTATTGTGCTTATAAGTGTTAAAAAGCATCTGTAAGTCTTATAGGTGATACAAAGCCTCAGAATATACACAAATAACCAGACTTTACCACTCAAGAATTAATATACCCATAACAAATGTCTGGAAACACCAAAACCTTATTGAAACAAACACACAGACTAAAATCCCAAAACAAAAATATACACACCAAAACTAGAAAATCCAACAAAAGAAAAAAACTCACCCCTCACACAGACTATCACACCACCACACCACTCTATCCACCCAACAAGAGACTCCATATCAATCAATACAATACATAACAAACCAGACTATACCCACCAACCAAGACTAGACCCACCAAACCAGACTATACCCACCAAACCAGACTATACGAAACAAACCAGACTATACCCAAAAAACCAGACTATACCCACAAAACCCGATTTTACCCACTAAACCATCCTAACAAGAATATCACAAAAAATCTATTCTTTACCCCCAAAACAAGACAATAACCACAAACCAACAAAAAACCAACCAATCCTGAATGTATATACCAAAACTGAATACACGCACCAAACCAGACTATACCTACCAAACCAGACTATACCCACCAAACCAAACTATACCCACCAGACTATACCCACCAATTCAGTATAGTCTGGTTTGGTGGGTATAGTCTTGATTTATGGGTCTGATCTGGGGTGGTGTTAATATTCGGTTTTTGTGTGAGATGTATTGTTTGTTTTGTCTTGACAGTTTTTGGGGTAATTTAATGTAAGTGTGTGTATATTCAGGATTTTTGGTGATATTAGGGTGTTGGGGTTATAGTCTGTTGTTTGGGTTAATAACTGGTTTGGTGGGTAAAGAAAGTTTAGTTGGGTATAGACTGTTGAGTAGGGTCTAGTCTGGTTAGGTTGTTATCGTCTTGTTGTTTGTGGAGTGACTGGTTTGGTGGGTCTCAACTTTGTTGTTGGGACTCTTATGTTTTGGTGTGTCAACTGTGGATTGTTGGGTCTAGACTGTTTAGGATTGTCTAGTCTGGTTTTCTGGTTATAGTCTGGTTTGGTCGGGAACTTGGGTTTAGGTGGGGTAAGTCTGGATTTTGATGTCAATTCAATTGTCTTTCGTATTTTCTGGTTAGGTAGGTATAGGCGGGTTTTGTGCGTATTGACTTATTAGTTTTTGAAGGGCGTAGGTTGAGGGTAAAGTCTGCTTTTTTGTGTAGAGTCTGGTTTGGTGGGTATAGTTTGGTTTGTTGGGAGTAGTCTTGTTTGGTGGGTATATTCTGGTTTGGTGGGTATAGTCAGACTTGGTGGGTATAGTCTGGTTTGAAGTATATAGTCTTCTTGGGTGAGCATAGTCTGGTTTGGTGGGTATACTCAGGTTTTGTGGGTATAGTCTGGTTTGGTGGGTATTGTCTGGTTTGGTGGGTATAGTCTGGTTTGGTGGGTATAGTCTGGTTTGGTGGGTATAGTCTGGATTGGTGGGTATAAGTCTGGTTTGGTGGATATAGTCTGGTTTGATGGGTATAGTCTGGTTTGGTGGGTATAGTCTGCTGCTTTGTATCACCTGTAAGACTCTTACTGATGCTTTATAACACTTGTAAACGCTTAAAGTGGTTTTCTAAATACTTTGTATCGCCTATAAAACTCTTACTCATACTTTTAAACACTTATAAACGAAAAAAGTGCTTTTTTAAATGCTTTGTATTCACTATATGAATCATAATTATGCCTTATATAACTTATAAAAGATGTTTGGGATTTTATAAATGTTTTGTATCCATTATAAGACTCTTACTGTTTCTTTATGTCAATTAAAAAAGTTTTTAATGCCTTTATAAAAGCTTTGTTTCACTTATCAGACTCTTACTGTTGCTTTAGATACATTATTAACGCTTTTTGGGCGTTTATATATGTTTTGTATCGCTTATAACTATTATAAATGTATTTAGTGCTTTTATATATGCTTTGTATCGCTTAGAAAACTCTTACTGATGCTTTATAACACTTAAAAAGGTTTTAAATGCTTTTATAAATGCTTTGAATCACTTATAAGACTCCTACTGATGCTTTATGACACTTATGAACGCTTTTAGTTTTTTTATTTATGCTTTGAATCACTTATAAAACTCTTTCTTCATATCTATGACAATTCATATAATCGTGAGTTCTTATTAGTAATTAGTGGGACAAATGTAATACTATTACTAGATCTTTTTAACACATTCAAACGTTGAGTGTTAAAATAAAAAAGTTTTGTGTGTATAATCGAGCACTTGTATTTGAATTTAAACGATCTTAAGTATGTTTATAACCATTAAACATGATGTGTATAACTTCGATTTACCTTCCTTTGTCGTTTTAAACACTTTACTACACGTTTAATGTTCTTATAACTTCTTTGTATCAGTTATAAGACTTTTACTATTACTTTATAACAACCAAACCAGACTATACCTACCAAACCAGACAAGACCTACCAAACCAGATTAGACCCCACAAGACAGTATATTGGGGGTTGAGGGGGAGAAGCGGTTTTTTGGGTGAACGGGGGATGTGGGGTGGCGAAGCTGGGTTGGGGGTGAGATGGGGTGGTGTGGGGGCAAGGCGGGTTATTTGGGTATAGTCTGGTTTGGAGTTTAGAGTCGGTAGATGTGTGTCTATTCTTGGGTGGTGGGTATAGTCTGGTTTGGTGGTTATAGTCTGGTTTGTAAGATATATACCGTTTTGGTGGGTAATTTAAGGTTTGGTGGGCTTAGTCTGGTTTGGTGGGTAAAATAATTATTGTGGGTTGATTAGATGTTTGGTGGTGATTGTCTGCATGTGTGGGAGTCGTTATGGGGTTTGGTAAAAGTCTGGTTTTTATGGGCATTTCGGGTTTTTTGGGTATATTATTTTTTGGATTGTATAGTCTGGTTTGGAGAGAATATTCTGGTTTGGTGGGAATATTCTGGTTTTTTGGGGATATTCAGTATTTTGGGGTATATTGTTGAGTGGTGTGGATTGTGTGGTTTTGTGTGTTTTTTCTTTTTTGGTTGTTTAAGTGTTGTTTTGGTGGTATTTTCTTTTTTGATAGGTAATATCTTCTTTTTTGCGTATATTAAGGTTTTCTTCTTAAATTCTTTTTTGTTGGGTATATTATTGTTTTGTGGGTCATGTCTGGTTTTGTTTGTTTATTCTGGTTTGGTGGATATAGTCTGGTTTGGTGGGTATATTCTGGTTTGGTGGGTATATTCTTGCTTGGTTGGTTGATTCTTGTTTTGGTTGGTATCGTTTGGTTTGTTGGCTGTAGTCTGGTTTGTTGGGTTTAGAATAGTTCTTTGTGTATAGTCTTTATTTATTTTTATAGTATTGTTTTTTGGGTATAGTCTGCTGATTTGTATCAACTATAATACTCTTACTGAAGTTTTATAACACTTGTAAACGCTTATAGTGCTTTTCTAAATGCTTTGTATCATTTATTAGACTCTTACTGATGCCTTTTAACACTTAGAAACGCAAAAAGTGCTTTTATAAATACTTTGTATCCCTTATAAGACTCTTACTGTTGCTTTATATCACTTATAAACGCTTTTAGTGCTTTATTTTGTATCGCTTAGAAGACTCTTACTGATGCTTTATAACACTTAAAAACGTTTTTAATGCTTTTATAAAAGCTTTGTATCCTTTTAAGACTCTTACTGTTGCTTCATATCACTTATAAACGCTTTTACTGCTTTTATAAATGCTTTGTATGGCTTGGAAGATTCTTAGAGATGCTTTATAACACTTATAAATGTATTTAGTGTTTTTATATATGCTTTGTATCGCTTAGAAGACTTACTGTATAACACTTAAAAACGTTTTTAATGCTTTTATAAAAGCTTTGTATCACTTATAAAACTCTTACTGATGCTTTATAACACCTATAAACACTTATAGTGCTTTTATAAATGCTTTGAATCACTAAAAACACTAAAAAAAACACTAAAAGCGTTCATAAGTGTCATAAAGCATAAGTAAGAGTCTTATAATTGATTAAAATCATTTATAAAAGCACTAAAAGAGTTTAAAGGTGTTATAAAGCAACAGTAAGAGTCTTATAAGTTAAACAAAGATTGTATAAAAGCATTAAAAACTTTTTAAGTGTTATTAAGCAACTGTAAGAGTCTTATAAGCGAAAACAATCTGTCAACAAAGCAATATTGACACTTGTTAGTTGTATAAGTCATATATCATTTAAAGTATAGAAATTTCCGGCATACACAAAATCGCATCAATCTAAAGAAAGATTTTAAGTGATAAAGTCATTTACATAACTGTTCGCCAACTAAATTTTAAACGCGAACACAACAATTATAAGTGTTATAAGGTATCAGTAATAGTCTTATAAGGGATACAAAGCATTTATAAAAGCACTAAAGCTTTTATAATTGTTATAAAGTATCAGTATTAGGATTACTTGTGAGGGAACTTAATAAATAAGCCACTATTAAAGCTTAGTTGTTTTTTAAGGAATCAGTAAGAGTTTGATCGACGATAAAAGTCCTTTAGACAAGAAAATATAGCGTGAGTTATTTATAACAGGCTTCAAAAAAATTATTTATGGAAAAACTAAGAGGCAGACTATACAAACAATAAATGACTATATCAATAAAACATGTCTATACACAACAAAACATTATATACCTAACACCCCAAAATAAAATCAACAAACCAAACTATAAAACACAAAACACGCAAATCCCCCAACAGCAAACCTCTCACCCATAAACCAGACTATCCCCACACCTCCAGACGATCCCCACCAAAACCAGAGTATACCCACCAATCCTGAATTTACCCACCAAACCAGAATATACCCACCAAACCAGACTATATTCAACAAACCAGACTATACCCACCAAACCAGACTACACCCACCAAACCAAACTATACCCACCAACCAAGACGAGCCCCACCACACCACACTAGCTTCCAACCACAAGTCTTGCGCCAACACCACCGCCCCTAACTACAAAACAAGCCTATACCCACCAAAACCAGAAATTACCCACCAAACGAGAAATTACCAAACAAACAATACTATGACCACCAAACCTGTCCTTAACCACCACCCAGTCTACACCCACAAAATATGTCTATACTCACCAAACAAGAAATAACCAACCAAACCAGAATATACCCAAACCAAAACACACACCTCAAAAGATCAGAATATACCCACCAGACTATACCCACCAATTCAGTATAGTCTGGTTTGGTGGGTGTAGTTCTGTTTTGTGGTAAATGTCTGGGTGGTTGTTTAAATGCAGGTAGTGTGTTTAGATTAATGTTTGGTGGTTAGAGTAATGTTTTTTGGGTAAATACTGGTTTTGTTTGTAAAGTCAGTTGATATGGGGCTATACTGGTTGTTGGGGTCTAGTCAATGTTGGTTTGTCAAGAATTGTATGTTGTATAACGTCTTGAATGTTGGTTATAGTCAGGTAAGTAGTGTATCGTCTGTTTAGTTGGGGATAGACTGTTTTGTTGTGGAGTGACTTGTGTGTTGTTTCGAGTAGGCTTTGTTTTGTCGAATCTGGGGTGGGGTGAATAGTATGTTTAGGTGTGTATATTGTGTAAATCATTGGAAAGTATGTTTTGCTGGGAATAGTCTGGATTGTGGGATATAGTCTGGGTTGGTGTGTCTAGTCTGGTTTGGTGGGTATAGTCTGGTTTGGTGGGTATAGTCTGGTTTGGTGGGTATAGTCGGGTTTTGTGGGTATAGTCTGGTTTGGTTGGTATTGTTTGGTTGGGTGGGTTTATTCTGGTTGTATGCGGAAAGTAGGTTGGGGGGCTTAGTAGCGTTGTTTTTATGGAGATTCGTTTTTGTGGGGTATTGTCAGTATTGGTGGTTATTGTTTGAATTTCTGGGTAAAATCTGGTTTGGTGGTTAATTTCTTGTTAGTGGTGGATATACTTCTTTGTTGCGTATATTCTTTTTTTTTAAGTATAGTCTGGTTTGGGGTATATAGAATTGTTATGTCGTTGTATTGTTCTTTGGTGGGTATAGTCTTGATAGTTGTGTCTATACTTGTTTGTTGGGAATAGACAGTTTATGTGTTTAACTACTTGGTTGGTGTGTATAGTCTGTTTATGTGGGTATAGTGGGGTTGGGTGGGTATAGTCTTGTTTTTTTTGTATAGTCTGGTTTGGTTGGTATTTTCTGGTTTTTTGTTTAGTTTCTGGTGTTTTGGGTTGTTTCTGGATTTGCGGCCTAAGACGGGTTTGGTTGGGGATGAATGGTTTGGTGGTAATAGTCTGGTTTGGTGTGTATTATCTGGATTTGTGGGTTTAGTGGGCCTTGGTGGATATATTCTGGTTTGGTGGTTATAGTCTGGCTTGGTGGGTATAGTCTAGTTTTGGTGGGTACAGTTTGGTTTGTTGGGTGTAGTTTGGTTTGGTGTGTATATTCTAGTTTGGTTGGTATAGTCTGGTTTTATTGGTATAGTCTGGTTTGGTGGGTATAGTCTGCTGCTTTGTATCACCTATAAGACTCTTACTGATGCTTGATAACACTTATAAACGCTTATAGTGCTTTTCTAAATGCTTTGAATCGCTTATTAGACTCTTACTGATGCCTTTTAACACTTAGAAACGCAAAAAGTGGTTTTATAAATGCTTTGTATCACTTGTAAGACTCTTACTGTTACTTTATAACACTTATAAACGCTTTTAGTGCTTTATTTTGCTTAGAAGACTCTTACTAATGCTTTATAACAACTAAAAACGTATTTAGTGCTTTTATAAAAGCTTTGTATCCCTTTTAAGACTCTTACTGTTGCTTCATATCACTTATAAACGCTTTTACTGCTTTTATAAATGCTTTGTATGGCTTGGAAGATTCTTAGAGATGCCTTATAACACTTATAAATGTATTTAGTGTTTTTATATATGCTTTGTATCGCTTAGAAGACTTACTGTATAACACTTAAAAACGTTTTTAATGCTTTTATAAAAGCTTTGTATCACTTATAAAACTCTTACTGATGCTTTATAACACCTATAAACACTTATAGTGCTTTTATAAATGCTTTGAATCACTAAAAACACTAAAAAAAACACTAAAAGCGTTCATAAGTGTCATAAAGCATCATTAAATGTCTTATAAGTGATTCAAACCATTTAAAAAATCACTAAAAGTTTTTATATGTGTTATTAAGCATCTTTAATAGTCTTATGAGCGAAAAACATAATTTATAAAAGCACTAAAAACTTTTTAAGTGTTATAAAGCATCAGTAAGAGTCTTACAAGCGATACAAAGCATACATAAAAGCACTAAATACATTTATAAGTGTTATAAGGCATGTTCTAAGAGTCTGTTAAAAGACAAAAAACATACATAAAAGCCCAAAAAGATTTTGTAATTTACCAAACGAACAAATAAGAGTCTTATCATTTGAACAAAGCATTAATAAACGCGTCAAAAACATTTATAATTCTTATAAGGTAACTATAAGAGAATTATTAGCGATAGAAAATATATATAAAACCACTAAAAGCGTTTAAAAGTGATCAAAAGCATCAGTATTAGTCTCATTGTGTATACAAAGCATTTATAAAACCCCTTATTGCGTTTATAAGTGTTTAAAAGCATCAGAAAGAGTTTTCTAAACGATACAAAGCATTTAGAAAAGCAATATAAGATTTTACAATTTTTATAAATCAAAAGTAAGAGTATCATAAGTTATACAAAGAAGCAGAATATACCCACCAAACCAGACTATATCCATCAAACCACAATATAACCACCAAACCAGACTATGACCACCAAACCAGACGCAACACACCAATCCACACTATACCCACCAAAACACGAAGAACCCCACCCACCCAGACTATACCCACGAAACCAGACTATACCCACAAAACCAGACTAGACCCACCAAACCATACTATACCTACCAAACCAGACTATACCCACAAAAACAGAATAGACCCACCAAACCAGACTACACCCACCAAACCAGATTATACCCACCAAACTAAACTATACCCACCAAACCATACTATACCCACCAAACCAGAATATACCCACCAAACCAGACTATACTCACCAAACCAGACTATACCCACCAAACCTGACTAGACCAACCAAACCACACTATACCCACCAAACCAGACTACACCAACCGAACCGGACTATACGGACCAGACCAGAATATACCCCCCACACCAGACTATACCCACAAAACCAAACTATGTCCACCAATCAATACTATACCCACCACACCAGACTACACCCACCAAACCAGACTATACTGGAGTGGTGGGGATATTATGTGTTGGTGAGATTTGTCTGGTTTTGTAGGTTTTGTCTGGTTTGGTTGTTATAAAGTATCAGTAAGTGTCTTATAAATGATACAAAGCATTTATAAGACCATTAAACGTGTTTATAAGTGTTACAAAGCATCAGAAAGAGCCTTATAAGTTATACAAAGCATTTGTAAGAGCAATAAAAGTGTTTATGTGTTTTATAATTCAACAGTAAGAGTCTTATAAGTTACACAAAACATTTTTAAAAGCACTAAAATCGTTTTATGTTTTATACAGAATTAGTAAGATTAATGCATATGATTCTATGATTTCATAAAAGCACTAAAAGCGTTAATAAGTGTTTTTGATTTGCAGTAATTGACTTGATCGTGGGAAGCTTCATAAATACCTTAACTATCAGTGTTTATAAGTTCAATTAGGGAGGTCAAGGCTTGGCTTAAAAATGGAATTGTTAGTGAAAAACTAACAAATATAGCTCTTAATATGGCTTTTCAGTGTGTTTGACAACGAAAATATGCAAAATACGATGAAAGTACGTTCCCATTAATTTAGTTCATATCCTTCAATTAGGGAGGTCAAGGCTTGGCTAAAAAATGGGTATTGTCAGTGAAAAACTCACTAATATAGATATTAATATGGCTTTTCAGTGTGTTTTCCAACGAAAACACATTATTGAATGTGCCGTCTCTGTGTCGTCTCTGTGTCGTCTCTGTGTCGACACAGAGACGACACAGAGACGACACAGAGAGTCGTCTCTGTGTCTGTGTCGTCTCTGTGTCGTGTCTGTGTCGTCTCTGTGTCGTCTCTGTGTCGTCTCTGTGTCGTCTCTGTGTCGTCTGTCTGTGTTATCTCTGTGTCGACACAGAGACGACACAGAGACGACACAGAGACGACAAAGAGACGACACAGAGACGACGAAACATAGACGACACAGAGACGACACAGAGACGACACAGAGACGACTCTCTGTGCCGTCTCTGTGTCGTCTCTGTGACACAGAGACGACACAGACACAGAGACGACACAGAGACGACACAGAGACGACACAGAGATAACACAGAGACGACACAGAGACGACACCGAGACGACGACACAGAGATGACAGAGAGACGACACAGAGATGACTAAGACACAGAGACGACACAGAGACGACACATAGATGACACAGAGACGGCACAGAGACGACATAGAGACGACACTGTGTCGTCTCTGTGTCGTCTCTGTGTCGACACAGAGATGACACAGAGACGAAACAGAGACGACACAGAGACTACACAAAGACAACACAGAGACGACACAGCGACGACACAGCGACAACGACACCTCGCCCACCCAGCGCCGACAAAGAGACGACACAGACACAGAGGCGACACAGAGACGACTCTTTGTGTCGTCTCTGTGTCGTCTTATTGTCACACACAAGACACAGATAAGACACAGACACAGAGACGACACAGAGCGACGACAACGATAAGACAAAGAGACGCCAGAGAGAAGACACAGAGACGGCAAAAAGACGACACAGAGACGAAACAGAGATAACTACACAGAGACGACACAGAGACGACACAGAGACGACACAGAGATGACACAGAGACGACACAGACACAGAGACGACTCTGTGTCGTCTCTGTGTGGACTCTGTTTAAACTCTGTGTCGACACAGCGACGACACAGAGAGACGACACAGAGACGACACAGAGAGACGACACAGAGACAACACAGAGACGACACAGAGACGTCACAGAGATGACACAGAGATGACGACACAGAGACGACACAGAGACGATACAGAGACGACACTGAGACGACACAGACACAGAGACGACACAGAGACGACTCTCTGTGTCGTCTCTGTGTCGTCTATGTGTCGTCTCTGTGACACAGAGATGACACAGAGACGACACAGAGACAACACAGAGACGACACAGACCCAGAGAAGACTCTGTGTCGTCTCTGTGTCGTTTCTGTGTTGACAAAGAGACGACACAGAGAGACGACACAGAGACAACCCACAGACCACACCGAGACGACACAGAGACGGCACAGGGACGACACAGACAAGACACAGACACGACACAGAGACGACGACACAGAGACGACACAGAGACGACACAGAGACGACACAGACACCGAGAGGACACAGAGAGAGACGACACAGCGATGACACAGAGACGACACAGAGACGACACAGAGACGACACAGAGATGACACAGAGACGACGACAACGAGACGACAGCGACACAGAGACGACACATAGACGACTCTCTGTGTCGTCTCTGTGTCGACTCAGTGACACAGAGACGACAGAGAGACGGCACAGAGACGACACATAGACGACACAGAGACGACAAAGACACAGAGAAGACAAAGAGACGACTCTGTGTCGTCTCTGTGTCGACACAGATACGACACAGAGAGACAACACAGAGACGTCACAGAGACGACACAGAGACGACACAGAGACGACACAAAGACGACACAGACACAGAGACGACACAGAGACAACACAGACACAGAGACGACACAGACACAGAGATGACAGAGAGAGACACAGACACGGAGACGACACAGACACGACTCTGTGTCGTCTCTGTGTCGTCTCTGTGTCGTCTCTGTGCCGTCTCTGTGTCGTCTCTGTGTCATCTCTCTGTGTCGTCTCTGTGTCGACAAATAGACAACACTGAGTCTACAATGATAAGTAAAAGATACTACTAAGATACGACGACACAGAGACGACCAAGAGATGACACAGATACGACACAGAGATGGCACAGAGACGACACAGAGATTACACAGAGACTCCGACAAATAGAATACACAGAGACGACAAAGAGACGACACAGAGACGACACAGAGACGACACAGACACAGAGACGACTCTGTGTCGTCTCTGTGTCGTCTCTCTGACAACTCTGTGTCGACACATAGACGACACAGATAGTACACCCAGAGCCGCCACAGAGACGACACTGAGCCGCCACCGAGAAGGCACAGATACGGCACATTGATGACACATAGATGACGACAATGAGTCTACAAAGAGACGGCAAAGAGATGAAACCGAGACGACACAGACACAGATACCACACAGAGACGACTCTCTGTGTCGTCTCTGTGTCGTCTTTGTGTCGTCTCTGTGACACAGATACGACACAGAGACGACACAGAGACGACACAGAGCCGACACAGACCCAGAGAAGACTCTGTGTCGTCTCTGTGTCGGTTCTGTGTAGACAAAGAGATGAAACAGAGACGACCACAATGAAACCACACAGAGACGTCACAGAGACGAACCAGACAACGAGATGATACATAGACGACGACACACAGACGAATCAGAGACGACGACATAGATACCCCACCGAGCCCACACAGAGACGACATAGAGACCCAGACTCCACAGAGAGACGACTCTGTGACGACAAAGAGACGACAAAGAGACGACACAGAGACGGCACCGACACGGCACAGAGACGAAACAGATACGAAGACACAGAGACGACACAGACACAGAGACGACACATACACGACTCTCTGTGTCGTCTCTGTGTCGTCTCTGTGACACAGCAACGACACAGAGACGACACAGAGACGACACAGAGACGACACAGAGACGACAAAGACACAGAGACGACACAGAGACGACTCTGTTTCGTCTCTGTGTCGACACAGATACGACACAGAGAGACGACACAGAGACGACACAGAGACGACACAGAGACGACACAGAGACGTCACAGACACAGAGACGACACAGACACAGAGACGAGACAGAGACGACACAGACACAGAGACGACACAGACAAAGAGACGACACAGAGACGACACAGACACAGAGACGACACAGACACGACTCTGTGTCGTAACAGTGTCGTCTCTGTGTCGTCTCTGTGCCGTCTCTGTGTCGTCTCTGTGTCGTCTCTGTGTCATCTCTCTGTGTCGTCTCTGTGTCGACACAGAGACGACACAGAGACGACACAGAGACGACACAGAGACGACACAGACACAGAGACGACACAGACACAGACACCACAAAGAGAAGACACAGAGACGACTCTGTGTCGTCTCTGTGTCGTCTCTTTGTTGACACAGAGACGAAACAGAGACGACCACACAGAGACGACAAAGAGAAGACACAGAGACGACACAGAGACGACGACACAGAGACGACACAGAGACAACACAGAGACGACACAGAGAAGACTCTCTGTGTCGTCTCTGTGTCGTCTCTGTGACACAGAGATGACACAGAGACGACACAAAAACGACACAGAGACGACACAGAGACGACACAGACACAGAGACGACACAGACACAGAGACCACACAGAGACGACTCAGAGAATTCTCTGTGTAGTATCTTTGTCGACACAGAGACTACACACAGAGACGACAAAGAGAAGACACAGAGACAACAAAGAGACGACAAAGAGATGTCACAGAGACGATATAGAGACTACAAAGACACGACGACACAGAGACGACACAGAGCCGACACAGACAAAGAGACGACACAGAGACGACACAGACATAGAGACGACACAGAGACGACACAGAGACATCACAGAGACGGCACAGAGACGAAGACACAGAGACGACACAGAGACGACACAGACACATAGACGACATAGAGACGACACAGACGTTGTGTCGTCTCTCACAGAGAGACGACACAGTGTCTGTGTCGTCACACAGAGTCTGTGTGTCGACGACACAGTTACGACACAGAGTGTCAGTTTCGACGACACAGTGTCTGTGTCGTCTCTGTGTCGACACAGAAACGACACAGAGAGACGACACAGAGACGACACAGAGACGACACAGACACAGTGACGACACAGAGACGACTCTCTGTGTCGTCTCTGTGTCGTCGCTGTGACACAGAGCCGACACATAGACGACACAGACACAGAGAAGACACAGAGAGACGACACAGAGACGACACAGAGACGACACAGAGACGACACAGAGACTACACAGAGACGACACAGAGACGACAGAGATATGAGACAGAGACGACACAGGGACGACGACACAAAGACGACAAAGAGACGACACAGACACTGAGAAGACACAGAGACGACACAGAGACAGACACGACACAGAGAGACCACACAGAGACGACAAAGAGACTGCACAGAGACGACACAGAGACGGCACAGAGAAGACACAGAGACGACACAGAGATGACTACACAGAGACGACACAGAGACGACACAGAGACGACACAGAGATGACACAGACAGAGAGACGACACAGAGACGACTCTCTGTGTCGTCTCTGTGACACAGAGATGATACAGAGACGACACAGAGACGACACAGAGACGACACAGAGACGACACAGACCCAGAGACGACACAGAGACGACACAGAGATGACACAGAGACGACTCTGTGTCGTCTCTGTGTCGTCTCTGTGTCGACACAGAGACGACACAGAGACGGCACAGAGACGACGACACAGAGACGACGACACAGAGACGACACATAGACGACTCTCTGTGTCGTCTCTGGGTCGTCTCTGTGACACCGAGACGACACCGAGACGACACCGAGATAGCACCGTGATGACATACACACTCAACAGACACCGGGACGACACAGAGATGACTCTGTGTCGTGTCTGGTTTGACACACAGACGACATACAGAGAAGAAACAGAGACAACACCGAGAAGACACAGAGACGACACAGAGACGGCACAGACACAGATACGAAACGGACACAGAGACGACACTGAGAAAGAGACGACACAGACACAGAGACGACACCGACACAGAGACGACACAGAGCCGACACAGACACAGACACTACCCCGAGATGACACTGAGTCGTCTCTTTGTAGTCTCTTTGAGTCGTCTCTGTGTCGTGTCTGTGTCGTCTCTGTGTCGTCTCTGTGTCATCTCTCTGTGTCGTCTCTGTGTCGACACACAGATGACACACAGAACTCCCAGCGATGACACAGAGACGACACAGACACAGAGACGACACAGACACAGAGCCGACACAGAGACGACACAGAGACGACTCTGTGTCGTCTCTGTGTCGTCTCTGTGTTGACACAGAGACGACACATAGACGACGACAAATAGACGACAAAGAGAAGACACAGAGACGACACAGAGACAACGACACAGAGACGACACAGAGACGACACAGAGACAACACAGAGACGACACAGAGAAGACTCTCTGTGTCGTCTCTGTGTCGTCTCTGTGACACAGAGACGACACAGAGACGACACAGAGACGACACAGAGACGACACAGAGACGACACAGACACAGAGACGACACAGACACAGAGACGACACAGAGACGACTCAGTGACGTCACATAGTCGTCGAAGTGTGGACCCAGAGCCGACACATAGAGAAGACACAGAGACGACACAGAGACGACACACAGACGACACAGATACGGCACAGACACGACACTGAGACTACACAGATACGACGACAGAGAGACGACACAGAGACGACACAGACACAGAGACGACACAGAGACGACACAGACATAGAGACGACACAGAGACGACACAGAGACGATACAGAGACGACACAGAGACGAAGACACAGAGACGACACAGAGACGACACAGACACAGAGACGACACAGAGACGACACAGACGTTGTGTCGTCTCTCACAGAGAGACGACACAGTGTCTGTGTCGTCACACAGAGTCTGTGTGTCGACGACACAGTTACGACACAGAGTGTCAGTTTCGACGACACAGTGTCTGTGTCGTCTCTGTGTCGACACAGAGACGACACAGAGAGACGACACAGAGACGACACAGAGACGACACAGACACAGAGACGACACAGAGACGACTCTCTGTGTCGTCTCTGTGTCGTAAATTTGACACAAAGACGACACAGATCCGACACACACACACAGACGACCCAGAGACGACACAGAGATGACAGAGAGACGACAGAGCGTCGGCCAAGTGTAGAAACCTAGCCAGCACCGAGATTGCAAAGAGACGACAACGAGACAGCAAGAAGACGACACAGAGACGGCACAGAGACGGCAAAGAGACGGCCAAGAGATGCCACAGACAGCGAGACGACACAGAGACTCAAAAGATATGAACCAGATACGGCCCCGAGATGGCACCGCGCCGACCGAAATACTTACCATATCCGGAACAGAGACGCTGAAAACGCTACGACACAGAGACGACAGAGAGACGACAACTCCACGACACAGACACAGAGATGACATAGCGACAACTCTCAGTGTCTGCTATTTGACACAGAGATGACACCTAGATGGAACAGAGACGACATAGAGACGGCCCAGAGACGGCACAGACCCAGACACAACACAGAGACGACACAGAGACGACACAGAGACGACTCTCTGTGTCGTCTCTGTGTCGTCTCTGTGTCGACACAGAGACGACACAGAGACGGCACAGAGACGACGACACAGAGACGACGACACAGAGACGACACAGAGACGACACAGAGACGACGACACAGAGACGACGACACAGAGACGACAACACAGAGACGAAACAGAGACGACACAGAGACGATTATCTGTGTCGTCTCTGTGTCGTCTCTGTGACACAGAGACGACACAGCCACAGAGACGACATAGAGACGACTCTGTGTCGTCTCTGTGTCGACACAGAGACGACACAGAGATGACACAGAGACGGCACAGAGACGACACAGAGACGAAGACACAGAGACGACGACACAGAGACGACACAGAGATGACACAGAGAGTCGTCTCTGTGTCTGTGTCGTCTCTGTGTCGTCTCTGTGACACAGAGACGACACAGAGACGACACAGACACAGAGACGACTCTGTGTCATCTCTGTGTCGACACAGAGACGACACAGAGTCGTCTCTGTGTCGTTTCTGTGTCTGTGTCGTCTCGGTGTGGTATCTGTGTCGTCTCTGTGTCGTCTCTGTGTCGTCTCTTTGTCGTCTCTGTGTCGTCTCTGTGTCGTCTTTGTGTCGTCTCTCTGTGTCGTCTCTGTGTCGACACAGAAACGACACAGAGACGACAAAGAGTCGTCTCTGGGTCTGTGTCGTCTCTGTGTCGTCTGTTTTTTGTCTCTGTGTCATCTCTGTGTCACAGAGACGACACAGAGACGACACAGAGACGACACAGAGTGTCGTGTCTGTGTCATCTTTGTGTCATCTCTGTGTCGTCTCTGTGTCGTCTCTGTGTCGTCGTCTCGGTTTCGTCTCTGTGCCGTCTCTGTTTCTACTCGGTGTCGTCTCTGTGTCGTGTCTGTGTGTAGACGGGTTGTCGACACAGTGTCGGACAAGTGTAGAACAAGTTTCGACACAGAGTTGTCGATGTGTCGTTTTGGTGTCTGTGTCGTCTCTGTGTCATCTCGGTGTCGTCTCGGTGTCGTCTCTGTGTCGACTCTGTGTCGTCTCTTTGTGTTCGTGTCGGTGTCGTCTCTGTGTCGTCTCTGTGCCGTCTCTGTGTCGTCTCTGTGTCGTCTCTGTGTCGTCTCTGTGTCGTCTCTCTGTGTCGTCTCTGTTTCTGTGTCTTCTCTGTGTCGTGTCTGTGTCAGTGAGACGAAACAGAGACGACACAGAGAGTCGTCTCTGTGTCGTCTCAGTGTCTGTGTCGTCTCTGTGTCGTCTCTGTGTCGTGTCTTTGTCGTCATCTCTGTGTCGTCTCTGTGCCGTCTCTGTGCCGTCTCTGTGTCATCTTTGTGTCGTCTCTGTGTCGTCTCTGTGTCGTCTCTGTGTCGACACAGAGACGACACAGAGACGACACAGAGTCGGCGCGGTGGCGGCTCGGTGGCGGTTTCGTGTCTGGGTCGTCTCTGTGTCATCTCTGTGTCTGTGTCGTCTCTCTGTCATCTCTTTGTCTTGTCTGTGACGTCTCTGTGTCGTCGTCTCTGTGTCGTCTCTGTGCCGTCTCTGTCTCTTCTCTGTGTCGTCTCTGTGTCGTCTCTGTGTGTCATCTCTGTGTCGACACAGAGACGACCCAGAGACGACACAGAGTCGTCTCTGTGTCGGCTCGGTGGCAGTGGCGTCTCTGTGTCGTCTCTGTGTCGTCTCTGTTCCGTCTGAGTGTCGTCTCTCTGTGTCGTCTCTTTGTCGAAACAGAGACGACACAGAGACGACACAGAGAGGACACAGAGAGTCGTCTCTGTGTCATCTCTGTGTTGTATCTGGGTCTTCGTCTCTGTGTCGTCTCTGTGACGTCTCTGTGTCATCTCTCTGTCGTCTCTGTGTCGTCTCTGGGTCATCTCTGTGTCTGTGTCGTCTCTTGGACACAGAGACGACCCACCGAAGACCCCGATTGTCGGGGGTGTGTGATCGCTGTGTCTGTGTCGTCTCTGTGTCGTCTCTGTGTCGTCTCTGTGTCGTCTTCTCTGAGTCTTATATTAGTCGTCTCTGTGACGTCTCAGTGTCGTCTCTGTGTCGTCAGAGACGACACAGAGACGACACAGAAACAGAGATGACACAGAGACGACTCTCTGTGTCGCGTCTGTGTCGTCTCTGTGACACAGAGACGACACAGACACAGAGACGACACAGACACAGAGATGACACAGAGATGACTCTGTGTCGTCTCTGTGTCGTCTCTGTGTCGACACAGAGACGACACAGAGAGACGACACAGAGACGACACAGAGACGACACAGAGACGGCACAGAGACGACACACAGACGACGACACAGAGACGACACAGACACGACACAGAGACGACACAGAGACGACACAGACACCGGGATGACTCTCTGTGTCATCTCTGTGTCGTCTCTGTGTCGACACAGAGACGACACAGAGAGACGACACAGAGACGACACAGAGACGACACAGAGACGACACAGAGACGGCACAGGGACGACACAGAGACGACACAGAGACGATGACACAGAGACGACACAGACAGAGAGACGACACAGAGACGACTCTCTGTGTCGTCTCTGTTTCGTCTCTGTTTCGTCTCTGTGTCGTGTCAGTGTAGTGTCTGTGTCGTTTCTGGTTTGTATCTGTGTCGTCGTCTCTTTGTAGTATCGTCGGCGTCTCATTGCAGTATCTTTTTCTGCACTGTGTGTTATATTGGGCGTCGATTTTGCTTCACTCTTTGTCGGCTCTGGTTCGTCAATGTGAAGACTCCGTTTCGTCTCTGTGTCGTATGTGTGTCTGTGTCTTGTCTGTGTCGTCTCTGTGTCACAGAGACGACACAGAGACGACACAGAGAGTCGTCTCTGTGTCATCTCTGTGTCTGTGTCGTCTCTGTGTCGTCTCTGTGTCGTCTCTGTGTTGTTGTCTCTGTGTCGTCTCTGTGGCGTCTCTGTGCCGTCTCCGTGTCATCTTTGTGTCGTCTCTGTGTCGTCTCTGTGTCATCTCTGTGTCGACACAGAGACGACACAGAGACGACACAGAGTCGTCTCTCTGTCTGCGCGGTGTCGGTGCCGTATCTGTTTAGTCTCGGTCTCTTGTCTCGGTTTCTTCTCAGTGTAGGCTCGGTGACTTTTCGTGCTTGTAGCTTGGTCTTCGCTGTTTAGTCATCTATGTGTCGTCTCTGTGTTGTATCTGTGTCGTTTATTTGTCGTCTCTGTGCCGTCTCTCTGTGTCGTCTCTGTGTCGACACAGAGCCCACACAGAGATGAAACAGAGTCGTCTCCGTGTCTTCGCTGTGTCTGTGCGATCTCTGTGCCGTCTCTGTGTCGTCTCTGTTTCAGCTCTGTGTCGTCTCTCTGTGTCGTCTCTGTGTCGTCACACAGTCAACACAGAGAGGACACAGAGATTCGTCTCTGTGTCGTCTCTGTGTCGTCTCTGTGTCGTCGTCTCTGTGTCGTCTCTGGGCCGTCTCGGTGTCGTGTCTGTGTTGTCTCGGTGTAGTCTCTGTGTCGTCTCTGTGTCTGTGTCGTCTCTGTGTCACAGAGACGACACAGAGACGACACAGAGAGTCGTCTCTGTGTCGTCTCTGGGTCATTGTCGTCTCTTTGTCATCTTTGTGTCGTCTCTGTTTCGTCTACGCTGAGTCGAATATGTGTCGTCGATTTGTCGTCTCTGTGTCGTCTCTGTGTCGTCAGAGACGACACAGAGACGACACAGAAACAGAGACGACACAGAGACGACTCTCTGTGTCGCGTCTGTGTCGTCTCTGTGTCGTCTCTGAGACACAGAGACGACACAGACACATCGAAGAACACCACAAAGCCACGAAACCCCGTTGACTCGTTGTCTTTTATTTTTCGCCCAAGCACCGCCCCAGCGATACGCCCAACCGAAGCACACGCGAAGAGCACTAGACGGAAACCCGACGCCAACGAGACGACACCGAGATTCCACAGAGAGCACACAAAGCCAAAACAGAGACGACACAGAAACAGAGACGACTCTCTGTGTCGTCTCTGTGTCGTCTCTGTGTCGACACAGAGACGACACAGAGAGACGACACAGAGACGACACAGAGATGACACAGAGACGGCACAGAGACGGCACAGAGACGACACAGAGACGACACAGAGACGACGACACAGAGACGAGACAGAGACGACACAGAGACGACTCTCTGAGTCGTCTCTGTGACACAGAGATGACACAGACACAGAGATGACACAGAGACGACTCTGTGTCGTCTCTGTGTCGTCTCTGTGTCGACACAGAGACGACACAGAGACGGCACATTCAATAATGTGTTTTCGTTGGAAAACACACTGAAAAGCCATATTAAGAGCTATATTTGTGAGTTTTTCACTGACAATTCCATTTTTTTAGCAAAGCTTTGACCTCCCTAATTGAAGGATATGAACTAGATTCATGGGAACGTATTTTCATCGTATTTTGCATATTTTCGTTGTAAAACTCACTGAAAAGCCATATTAAGAGCTATATTTGTGAGTTTTTCACTGACAATTCCACTTTTTAGCCAAGCCTTGACCTCCCTAATTGAACTTATGAACGCGTTTTGTAAATTTATTTCGGATTTTTATCACTAATAAAACTATGACTGATACACTTTGACACTTATTAAAATATTGAGGTATTTTTAGATATTATTGGGTCAATTGTAATTCACTTACTAGATCTGAAAAACACATTAAAACGAGTATAGTTATTATAAAAAAGTTTTGTGTGAATTATAGAAATCTTGTTTTAGACTTATAAAGCTCATAAACACTTTTAATGCTTTTATAAAAGCTTTGTTTCACTTAGAAGACTCTTACAGATGCTTAATAACACCTATAAACATTTTTAGTGCTTTTATAAATGCTTTATATCACTTATAAGACACTTACTGATACTTTATAACAACCAAACCAGACTATACCCACCAAACCAGACTATACCCACCAAACCAGACTATACCCACCAATCCAGTATAGTCTGGTTTGGTGGGTGTAGTCTGGTTTGGGGGGTATAGTGTGGTTTTGTCTGTCTAGTCATTTTTGGGGGGTCGATTCGGGTGTGGGGGGGCTAGTCTCGTTTGGTGTGTCTAGTCTGGTTTGGTGGGTATAGTGTGGTTCGGTGGGTATAGTCTTGTTTTGTGGGTGTAGTCTTGTTTGGTGGGTTTAGTATAGTTTGGTGTGTATAGTCTGTTTTGATAGGTATAGTCAGAATTGGTGGGTATAGTCTTGTTTGTCGGTTATAGTTTGGTTTTGCTGGCATCGTCGGTTTTTGTTGGTATAGTTTGGGTCGTTGGGTCACGTCTGGTGTATGGTTTTGAGGGAGTTCTGTGTTTGATTGTCTGGTTTGGTGGTTTTTGTCTTGATTGTTGGTTAAAGGCTTGTTTGGAGGGTATAGACTGCATTGGTAGTTAAGTACTTGTATTGTAGTTATAGTCGGGTTAGGTGTATCATATCTGGTTTGGTGGTGATAGTCGGGTTTTGGTGGGTAACGTCTGGTTTGTTGTGAAGAGTCTGGTTTGGTGGGTATAGTCTGGTTTGGTGGGTATAGTCTGGTTTGGTGGGTATAATCTGGTTTGGTGGGTATAGTTTGGTTTGGTGGGTATAGTCTGGTTTGTTGGGTTTAGTCTGGTTTGTTGGTTATAGTCTGGTTTGGTGGGTATAGTCTGGTTTGATGGGTATAGTCTGGTTTGGTGGGTATAGTCTGCTGCTTTGTATAACCTATAAGAATCTTACTGAAGCTTTATAACACTTGTAAACGCTTATAGTGATTTTCTAAATGCTTTGAATCGCTTATAAGACTCTTACTGATGCTTTTAAACACTTAAAAACGCAATAAGTGGTTTTATAAATACTTTGTATCACTTATAAGACTCTTACTGTTACTTTATAAAAATTATAAACGCTTTAGTGCTTTTATAAATGCTTTGTATCGCTTAGAAGACTCTTACTGATGCTTTATAACACTTAAAAACGTTTTTAATGCTTTTATAAAAGCTTTGTATCACTGATAAAACTCTTACTGCTTCTTTATAACACTTATTAACGCTTTTAGTGCTTTTATA
This sequence comes from Artemia sp. Qi Xiang Cuo, assembly GCF_049724085.1. Lineage (NCBI taxonomy): Eukaryota > Metazoa > Arthropoda > Branchiopoda > Anostraca > Artemiidae > Artemia > Artemia sp. Qi Xiang Cuo. The sequence goes on along the minus strand of NC_142812.1, from coordinate 24,168,363 downwards.
AATGCTTTGTATGGTTTAGAAGACTCTTAGAGATGCCTTATAACACTTATAAATGTATTTATTGCTTTTATATATGCTTTGTATCGCTTAGAAGACTCTTACTGATTACTTATAACAATTATAAACGTTTTTAATGATTTGATACAATATTTGTATAAATTATAAGACTCTTACAGATGTTTAATTACACCTAGAAGAATTATTAGTGCTTTTATAAATGATTTTAATAACTAATTAGGATATAAATGATGATTTATGACAGTTAAGAGAGATTTTAGTGTTTTTATAGTGTTTTTAGTGATTCAAAGCATTTATAAAAGCACTATAAGTGTTTATAGGTGTTATAAAGCATCAGTAAGAGTCTTATAAGTGAAACAAAGCTTGTATAAAAGCATTAAAAAGTTTTTAAGTGTTATAAAGCATCAGTAAGAGTCTTCTAAACGACACAAATCATACATAAAAGCACTAAATACACTTATAAGTGTTATAATGCTTCTCAAAGAGTCTTCTAAGCCATACAAAGCATTCATAAAAGAACTAAAAGCTTTTGTAAGTGATATAAAGCAACATTAAGAGTCTAATAAGGGATACAAAGCATTTATAAAAGCACTAAATACATTTTTAATTGTTATAAAGCATTAGTAAGAGTCTTCTAAGCAAAATAAAGCACTACAAGCGTTTATAATTTTTTTAAATTAACAGTATGAGTCTTACAATTGATGCTCCTTATTTATAAGACGACTTATTACGCTTATTAGTTTTTAAAAGCAACATTAAGAGTTTGATAAACAAATCAAAGCCGTTAGAAACTCAATTTAATAGTTTATAAGTGTTATCAATCTTCAGTAAGAGTCTTATTGGTTATACAAAACAGCAGACTATACCCACCAAACCAGACTATACCCAAAAAACCAGACTATACCCACCAAACTAGACTATACCCACCAAACCAGACTAATCCCAACAAACCAAACTATACCCACCAAAACTAGACTATACCCACCAACCCAGACTATAACTCCAAAACCAGACTATACCCACCAAACCAGAGTATACCCACAAATACCGACTATACCCACCAAACCAGACTATACCCACCAAGCCAGACTATACTAACCAACCCACATTATACCAACCAAACAAGAATATACCCACAAAACCATACAATACCCAACAAAACAGACTAGACCAACCAACCACTACTATAACCAACGAACACTACAAAAACCACCCAACCCGACTCTACCCACCAAACCAGACTATAACCATCAACACAGAATTGTCCCACAAAAAAGACTATACAATCCAAACCAGACTTTACCAACCAACCCAGACTCTACCCACCTAACCAGAAGATACCCACCACCCCAAACGATAAACACCAAACCAGACTCTGACCACCAAACAAGACTTTAAGCACCAAAAAAGACTTTACCCACATAACCTGACAATACCCACTAAACCAGTATATGCCCAAAAAACCTGACAATACCCACCACACAAACAAATAACCCCCCCACAAGATTATCCCCCCCAAACCCGTATCTACGACAATCCCCCACAACCCCCAGGAAAAGGGTTTTAAGCTATGCCCTGGGGGCATATAAGGTTCTTATAGAAGGCGTTGTCATAGAAACTTCAAAAAAGGCTCATTCGATTGGAAATTCAAAGAGATAGTGCCCTTTTAAATAGTCAAAAGTGATTGGAGGGCAACTAGTCCCCCTCTCCTACACCCATCATTCCCCAAACACATCCAATCAAAATTTTGAGACAGCCATTTTTGTTAAGCATAGTTGATTTCCAGATAGAATATATATTTTTGAGGAGGACACTCCCCCACAACCCTCAGGGCAAGGGTTTTGCCCTTTTTAATAGTCGAAAGTGATTGGAGGGCAACTAGCTCCCCATCCCACGCCCATCATTTCCCTAAACACATCCAATCAAACTTTTGAGATAGCTATTTTGTTCAGCGTAGTTGATTTTCAGATGGAAAATATGTTTTTGAGGAGGACACTCCCCCACAACCCTCAGGGCAAGAGTTTTAAGTTATGCCCTGGGGGCATATAAGATTTTTATAGAAGGCGTTGTCGTAGAAACTTCAAAAAAGGCTCATTCGATTGGAAATTCAAAGAGATAGTGCCCTTTTTAATATTCAAAAGTGATTGGAGGGCAACTAGTCCCCCCCTCCTACACTCATCATTCCCCCAAACACATCCAATCAAAATTTTGAGATAGCCATTTTTGTTCAGCGTAGTTGTTTTCCAGATATAAAATATGTTTTTCAGTAGGAAACTCCCCCACAACACTCAGGGCAAAGGTTTCACGTTATGTCCTGGGGGCACGTAAGGTTTTTTATAGAAAGCGTTGTCGTAGAAACTTCAAAACAGGCTCATTTGATTGAAAATTTAAAGGGTTAGTGCTTTTTTTAATAATTAAAAAGGATTGGAAGGCAACTAGCCCCCCACGCCCATCATTTCCCCAAACACATCCAATCAAAATTTTGAGATTGCCATTTTGTTCAGGGTAATTGATTTACAGATAGAAAATATGTTTTTGAGGAGGACAATCCCCCACAACCCTCAGGGCAAGGGTTTTAAGTTATGCCCTGGGGGCATATAAGGTTTTTATAGAAGGCGTTGTCGTAGAAACTTCAAAACAGGCTCAGAGTGCCCTGTTTAATAGTCGAAAAGTATTGGAGGGCAACTAGCCCCCCCCCCCCCACGCCCATCATTCCCCCAAACACATTCAATCAAAATTTTGAGATAGCCATTTTGTTCAGCATAGTTTATTTCCGGATAGAAAATATATTTTTGAGGAGGACACTCCCCCACAACCCTCAGGGCAAGGGTCTTAAGTTATGCCCTGGGGGCATATAAGGTTTTTATAGAAGGTGTTGTCGTAAAAACTTCAAAACAGGCTCATTCGATTGGAAATTAAAGAGCTAGTGTCCTTTTTAATAGTCGAAAGTGATTGGAGTGTAACTAGCCCCCCTCCCCCCCACCTCCATCATTTCCCTAAACACCTCCGATCAAAAATTTAAGACGGCCAATTTGGTCAGCGGAGTTGAATTCCCAATAGAAAATATAATTTTGAGGAGGACAATCCCCTACAATCCTCTGGGCAAGGGTTTTAAGTTACGCCCTGGGGGCATATAAGGTTTCTATAGAAGGCGTTGTCGTAGAAATTTCAAAAAAGGCTCATTCGATTGGAAATTCCGAGGGCTAGTGCCCTTTTTAATAGTCGTAAGTGATTTGAGGGCAACTAATCCCCCTCTCATGCCCACCTTTTCCCCAAACACATGCAATCAAAATTTTAAGACAGCCATTTTATTAAACGTAGTTTTAAGTTCTGGAAATTAGGTCTTTGAGGATTACAACCCCCCCAAAGCCCTCAGGGCAAGGGTTATAATTTAAGGATTCTCTAAATCCTTCATATTATTTCTTATGGAAGGGATGCTCGTATAAACTTTAGAGAGGGCTCATTTGATTGAAAATTGAAAGTTCTTGTTCACTTTTTAAGAGTCAATAGAGATTGAAGGGCAACTAGCCCCTCTCCCTTCTCCACTCCCTAAATGCATCAGATAAAAGTTTTGAGATATATATTTTGTTAAAATAGTTCAAAGTTCTAATAACAAAAAACTCCGGTGTCAAAACAGCCCACCAGGGCCCAGGGGTAGGCGTTGTAAGTTATGCCCTTGGGTATAACTTATTAAGGGGGGTTTATAACTTATGGGAAGGGATTTTGTATGGGAAGAACACATAGGAAATCTATTATAATTATCCAATTATAAGGTTAAAATCCATACTCTGTGATAGATGCATAATTGTTTTGGCACGCAAATTCCTATTAAGGTCAATTCCAAACAGCTGTGATCCCTTTGTGTCAATAAGTGAAATGGTCTAAACCCCCTTATTGGAGCTATTTTTCAATCCATTCATTGTTGTCAATCGCTGTCCACAAGTTATGCAAGCTTTCTTTTGATCAAATATAAGGTTTTTATGAAAGAGGTAATCGTACAGACTTTGAAAAAAGCCTCATTCGATTTAAATTGAAAGTTTTAGATCCGTTTTTTGAAGTCAAGAATAAGCGGACAGTAAGCACCCCCCCCCCAAGCCATTAAAACTTGAAAATTTTTGCAATAAAAAAAGAAAAAAAATTAATTAAAAAAAACCTTTACGAAAAATAATTTTTTCAACGAAAAGTAAAGGCCATTTTAAACTTAAGCTCAGGAGATACAAATACCTGTTAAAATTCAAACTCAAAACCACCAGAAATTGCTATTAAAGAATAAATGAAACCCAAAACGAACAGAAATTAAATAAACAATCATGGCAAAAAACATACAACAAGTAATAATATAAATCAATAAATAGATCTTAAAGCGAGTAATGCTTAGATTGAATATGAAAATCAGTAGTATTGATATACACAGTCCGGAACCTACAGGAAAACCTACAAGACCATGCACACTTTGAAACCTACATTCAACCCTACAAGAATATGGTCAAAAGTGTAATAGATTGAAAACGCCTACATGAAAACTTACATTAAATTGCGCAAGGAAAACCCATGCCTGAGACATTAAACTTAAGCGTGAATATTTTAAAAGTTGGCTCACTATAATGCATGCTATGAAACTAAAGGCAAGGTTTTTAAACTTGGCAAGGTATAATGTGGTCAAACATGTTTTGAGAGTATGGTCGTAATAATATAATTTAAGCAGACAGGTTTTTTCTGTTATTAATAAGAATTTCATAACAATGTACGTCATGAGTTCACGTGCAAAATTTTTTTCTTAAAAAAACTTGTATGTTATAAAGTAGTCAAACATGTCTTGGGGAGTATGCACGAAATTATGTAACTCGACCAGAGTGGTTTTTCGAGGTAACATCCGTTTTTATTCGTCCTTGAAATTCCGTATAAAAACGTATTTTCTATAATTTTCGTACAAAAACTAGTGTTTACGGTAAAAAAAAGCTTTATAGTTTAGTTTTTACGGAAATGGCTTATTTTCGTTCCAAAGTTTGGCTTTTTTTTAACCAACGGTTCACATTTAACCCAGCGAAATGTATTTTCTATCATTTTCTTACAAAAACTAGTGTTTACGGTAAAAAAAAGCTTTATAGTTTAATTTTTATGGAAATGGCTTATTTTCGTTCCAAAGCTGAGCTTTTTCATAACCAAAGGTTCACATTTGACCCAATGAAATGTATTTTCTATAATTTTCTTACAAAAACTAGTATTTACGGTCAAAAAAGCTTTATAGTTTAGTTTTTTCGGAAATGGCTTATTTTCGTTCCAAAGCTTGGCTTTTTCATAACCAAAGGTTCACATTTGACCCAATGAAATGTATTTTCTATAATTTTCTTACAAAAACTATTGTTTACGGTCAAAAAAGCTTTATAGTTTATTTTTTACGGAAATGGGTGTTTACAGTCAAAAAAGCTTTATAGTTTAGTTTTTACGGAAATTGCTTATTTTCGTTCCAAAGCTTGGCTTTTTCATAACCAAAGGTTCACATTTGACCCAAAGAAATGTATTTTCTATAATTTTCTTACAAAAACTAGTGTTTACGGTCAAAAAGGCATTATAGTTTATTTTTTACGGAAATGGCTTATTTTCGTTCCAATGCTGCGCTTTTTCATAACCACAGACTCACATCTGACCCAGCGAAACGTATTTTCTATAATTTTCTTATAAAAACTAGTGTTTACAGTAAAAAAAAAGCTTTATAGTTTAGTTTTTACAGAAATGGCATATTTTCGTTTCAAAGCTGGGCTTTTTCATAACCAAAGGTTCACATTTGACCCAAAGAAATGTATTTTCTATAATTTTCTTACAAAAACTAGTGTTTACGTTCAAAAAAGCTTTATAGTTTAGTTTTTACGGAAATGGCTTATTTTTGTTCCAAAGCTGGGCTTTTTCATAACCAAAGGTTCACATTAGGTTCACATTTGACCCAGCGAAATATATTTTCTATAATTTTCTTACAAAAACTAGTGTTTACAGTAAAAAAGCTTTATAGTTTAGTTTTTACGGAAATGGCTTATTTTCGTTCCAAAGTTGGGCTTTTTTTTAACCAACGGTTCACATTTGACCCAGCGAAATGTATTTTCTATAATTTTCTTACAAAAACTAGTGTTTATGGTAAAAAAAAGCTTTATAGTTTAGTTTTTACGGAAATGGCTTATTTTCGTTCCAAAGCTGAGCTTTTTCATAACCAAAGGTTCACATTTGACCCAAAGAAATGTATTTTCTATAATTTTTTTACAAAAACTAGTGTTTACGGTCAAAAAAGCTTTATAGTTTAGTTTTTACGGAAATGGTTTTTTTTCGTTCCAAAGCTGTGCTTTTTCATTACCAAAGATTCACATCTGACCCAGCGAAATGTATTTTCTATAATTTTCTTACAAAAACTAGTGTTTACGGTAAAAAAAAAGCTTTATAGTTTAGTTTTTACGGAAATGGCATATTTTCGTTCCAAAGCTTGGCTTTTTCATAACCAAAGGTTCAAATTTGACCCAAAGAAATGTATTTTCTATAATTTTCTTACAAAAACTAGTGTTTACGGTAAAAAAAGCTTTATAGTTTAGTTTTTACGGAAATGGCTTATTTTCATTCCAATGCTGCGCTTTTTCATAACCAAAGGTTCACATCTGACCCAGCGAAATGTATTTTCTATAATTTTTCTTACAGAAACTAGTGTTTACGGTAAAAAAAGCTTTACAGTTTAGTTTTGACGCAAATGACTTATTTTCGTTCTAAAGCTTGGCTTTTTCATAACCAAAGGTTCATCTGTGCAATTCGAAGTACTTCAAGGCTGCATCCACTGTAGCTTGTCAGGATATCTTTGTTGGGAAGCAAGGTAGGTCTTGGTTTTAGGGATCTAAATTCACTTGCTGGGAGAACGTATGCATCAGCCCCTATATCAATTTTGAAGGTTATTTCTCGTCGATATTCACGTAGGTTAACTTTAATCATCGGCTTTTGGGCTGAATCGGTTCTGCTGTCAACAGACTCGATGAAGTATTCATTGTTTCCTTCGTTTTCAGCTGGCAGGGCTTCAATTTCGTTGACAGACCTGCTTTTGGAAACCTTTGCAAAATGATTTGGCTTCCGACACTTGGAACAGATCTTCCCTTTGCGGGGCATTTGTGTTCGCGGGAGTACGGGTTCCCACAGAAGTAACAGTTTGGCGTCATTGTCTTTGGCAATACTTTTTGTTTGCGTATGGCTTCCACTTCTTGCTTTACAGTACTAGTACTTTGTTCATTTCTCATCTGTGCATGGGTCTCCACAAACTGTTTCAATTGCACGGCTAATCTCAATAGCTTTTGGTAGTGCAAGCATTCCACCTTCACTCAATAGTCTTTCTCTTATCCGGTCACTCTGTACTCCAAACACCAGTCTGTCTCTCACCATTTCATCTGAACTATCTCCGAAACTACAATCGAGGGCCAGTAACTTCAGAGATGTTACATATGATTCAATAGTCTCTCCTTCTTTCTGATTTCGTTTGTGGAAAACGAATCGGGAAAATATGGGATTGGAACTGGGTTCAACATGCTCACTGAATTTTCTCAGATATACATCCACTTTATTTTTGTCTACTTCTGGAATCTGCAATGTGTTGTATATATCTCGTCCTTTTTCTCAAACCCATATCAGCAAGTAGGAGCACTTCACAGCTTCGGCTTTTCCGGACAAGGGTCCTGTGAACATCAGTTCAGCATGCTGGCAAAATTGCTTCCACGAGGCTTTGAGATTGGCTGACAACCAATCAATTGTTGGATAGGGTGTGCTGTCCATTCTGACACCATGTAATATATTCTATCTTCGGAGTCAATAGTTGAATTCAATTATTTAATGGAGGCCCAACACCTATAAATAAAGTGCATAAGCATAAGCAAACAACACAAAAGCAAAGCAAGCAAAGCAATCAAATCAATATGTTTCAGGGAGGGGTTATGGAGCTAGGACATTTCTAGGCATGGAAAACTTCTCCATTTAAGATATATGTTACTATAACAAATCTTTTTACAAATTTTCATTTTTCTTGTTTTGACATGGAGGGTTTGAGAGGAAAGGGGAGATGGAAGACAAAAGAGCATTTGTGTGGCCCTTTTAGGTTTGATGTAGAAAACAACACTAGAAACATGTTCAGAAGAAGGATAGCTTTAAAATGATGTGCTGTTTGATAAGCTTTGATAAAAAGTGAAAAACCTCATTTGGACTACCTCTAGACTACCTCCATAACAAAAAAAAATTTAATCGAATATAGTCATGCAACACCTCATTTGAAAGCTCCTGCCATAAAGATTTTAAATATCCAAGTCTTATGCAATAGTTTCTTAGCCAAATTTGAATTTGCCATGTTTTTCTTTGGGAGGTACTTACATTCAGAGGTAGGAGGATTTATAAAGCTAGGACATTCCTAGGCAGGGAAAACTTCTCCATTTAAGATATATTTTACTATAACAAATCTTTTAACGAATTTTAATTTTTCTTGTTTTGACATGGAGGGTTTGAGGGGAAAGGGGAGATGAAAGGCAAAAGAGGATTTGTGTGACCCTTTTAGGGTTAATGTACAAAACAACGCTAGAAACGTATTCAGAAGAAGGATAGCTTTCAAATGATGTGCTGTTTGATAAGCTCTGACAAAAAGTGAAAAACCTCATTTGGTCTACCTCTTGACTACCTCCATAACAGTAAAAATATAATATAATTGAATATAGTCATGCGAAACCTCATTTGAAAGCTCCTGACATAAATATTTTAAATATCCAAGTCTTATCCAATAGTTTATGAACCAAATTTAAATTTGCCATGTTTTTCTTTGGGAGGTACTTATATTCAGGGGTAGGAGGGTTTATGGAGCTAAGACATTCCTAGGGAAGGAAACCTTCTCCATTTAAGGTATACCTTACTATAAAGAATCTATTTATGAATTTTCATTTTTCTTGTTTTGACAAGGAGGGTTTGAGAGGAAAGGGGAGATGAAAGGCAAAAGAGGATTTGTGTGGCCCTTATAGGTTTAATGTAGAACACAATGCTAGAAACATATTCAGAAGAAGGATAGCTTTCAAATGATGTGCTGTTTGATAGGGTTTGACAAAAAATGAATGACCTCATTTGGGCTACCTCTAGACTACCTCTGTAACAGTAAAGATAAAATATAATTGAATAAAGTTATGCGACAACTCATTTGGAAGCTCCTGACATAAAGATTTGAAATATCCAAGTCTTATCCAATAGTTTTTTAACCAAATTTAAATTTGCCATGTTTTTCTTTGGGAGGTACTTATATTCAGGGGTGGGGGGGGGGTTTATGGAGCTAGGACATTCCTAGGCAATGAAAATTTCTCCATTTAAGATATATCTTACTATAATAAATCTCTTTATGAATTTTCATTTTTCTTTTTTTGACAAGGAGGATTTGGGAGGAAAGGCGAGATGGGAGGCAAAAGAGGATTTGTGGGCCGTTTTAGGTTTGATGTAGAAAATAACCTTTGAAACATGTTTAGAAGAAAGATAGCTTTTAAATGATGTGCTGATTGATAGCTTTTGAATAAAAAATGAAGCAACAAAATTGGTTTGCCTCTACCTCAATAGGCCTAGCAGTCAAAATAATATTTTTTTGAATATAGTCATGTAACACCTCATTTGAAAGCTCCTGACAAAGTAATTCCAAATAACAATGAAAAATTCTACTGCTTCTGTAATGCTCCAACACCCAGCAATACTTTTCAAAAGGCATTTCAGAACAAGTTCTTTTCTTAATGTCCTTCCTAAACCCATTTTAAAAATTGAAGTACCCATCCTTTTCACCCACAACTTTACTTTACAGCTTTTTGAATGCCCCAACACCAAGCAATACTTTTCAAAAGACATTTAAGAACAAGTTCTTTTCTTAATGTCCCTCCTAAACCCATTTTACAAGTTGAAGTACCCATCCTTTTTACACACAACTTTACTTTACAGCTTTTTTGATTGCTCCAACACCAAGCAATACTTTTCAAAAGGCATTTCAAAACAAGTTCTTTTCTTAATATCCATCCTAAACCCATTTTACAAGTTGAAGTACCCATCCTTTTTCACCCACAACTTTACATTACAGCTTTTTTGAATGCTCCAACACCAAGCAATACTTTTCAAAAGCATTTCAGAACAATTTCCTTTCTTAATGTCCCTCGTAAAACCTTTTTACAAGTTGAAGTACCCATCCTTTTCACCACAACTTTACTTTACAGCTTTTTGAATGCTCCAACACCAGGCAATACTTTTCAAATGTCATTCCAGAACAATTTCTTTTCTTAATGTCCCTCCTAAACCCATTTTACAAATTGAAGTACCCATCCTTTTCACCCACAACTTTACTATACTGCCTTTTTGAATGCTCAAACACCAAGCAATACTTTTCAAATGGCATTTCACAACCAGTTCCTTTCTTAATGTCCTTCCTAAACCCATTTTACAAGTTGAAGTTCCCATCCTTTTCACCCCCAACTTTACTTTACAGCTTTTTTGAATGCTTCAACACCAAGCAATACTTTTCAAAAGGCATTTCAGAACAATTTCCTTTCTTAATATCCCTCCTAAACCCATTTTACAAATTGAAGTACCCGTCCTTTTTACACACAACTTTACTCTACAGCTTTTTTGAATGTTCCAACACCAAGCAATACTTTTCAAAAGGCATTTCAGAACAAGTTATTTTCTTAATGTCCTTCCTAAACCCAATTTACAATTTGAAGTTCCCATCCTTTTCACCCACAAATTTACTTTACAGCTTTTTGAATGCTCCAACACCAAGCAATACTTTTCAAATGGCATTTCAGAATAAGTTCTTTTTTTAATGTACCTCCTAAACCTATTTTACAAATTAAAGGACCCATCCATTTCACCCACAACTTTACTTTACAGCTTTTTTGAATGCTCCAACACCAAGTAATACTTTTCTAAGGGCTTTTCAGAACAAGTTCTTTTCATAATGTCCTTCCTAAACCCATTTTACAAGTTGAAGTACCCATCCTTTTCACCCACAACTTTACTATACTGCTTTTTGAATGCTCCAACACCCAGCAATACTTTTCAAAAGGCATTTCAAAGCAATTTATTTTCTTAATGTCCTTCCTAAACCCATTTTAAAAATTGAAGTACCCATCCTTTTTCACCCACAACTTTACATTACAGCTTTTTTGAATGCTCCAACACCAAGCAATACTTTTCAAAAGGCATTTCAGAACAATTTCCTTTCTTAATGTCCCTCATAAAACCTTTTTACAAGTTGAAGTACCCATCCTTTTCACCACAACTTTACTTTACAGCTTTTTGAATGCTCCAACACCACGCAATACTTTTCAAATGGCATTTCAGAACAATTTCCTTTCATAATATCCCTCCTAAACCCATTTTACAAATTAAAATACCCATCCTTTTCTCACACAACTTTACTTTACAGCTTTTTGAATGCTCCAACACCAAGCAATACTTTTGAATTGGCATTTCAGAACAAGTGATTTTCTTAATGTCCTTCCTAAACCCATTTTAAAAGTTGAAGTTCCCATCCTTTTCACCCACAACTTTACTTTACAGCTTTTTGAATGCCCCAACACCAAGCAATACTTTTCAAAAGGCATTTCAGAACAAGTTCTTTTCTTATTGACCGTCCTAAACCCATTTTACAACTTGAAGTACCCATCCTTTTCACCCACAACTTTACTTTACAGCTTTTTGAATGCTCCAACACCAAGCAATACTTTTCAAAAGGCATTTCAGAACAAGTTATTGTCTTAATGTCCTTCCTAAACCCATTTTACAAATTGAAGTACCCATCCTTTTCACCCAAAACTTTACTATACTGCCTTTTTGAATGCTCCAACACCAAGCAATACTTTTCAAAGAGCATTTCAGAACAAGTTCTTTTCATAATGTCCTTCCTAAACCCATTTTACAAGTTGAAGTACCTATCCTTTTTACCCACAAATTTACTTTACAGCTTTTTTGAATGCTCCAACACCAAGCAATACATTTCAAAGGGCTTTTCAGAACAAGTTCTTTTCATAATGTCCTTCCTAAACCCATTTTACAAGTTGAAGTACCCATCCTTTTCACCCACAACTTTACTATACTGCTTCTTTAATGCTCCAACACCAAGCAATACTTTTCAAAAGGCATTTCAGAATAAGTTCTTTTCTTAATGTCCCTCCTAAACCCATTTTACAAGTTGAAGTACCCATCCTTTTCACCCACAACTTTACTATACTGCTTCTTGAATGCTCCAACACCCAACAATACTTTTCAAAAGGCATTTCAGAACAAGTTATGTTCTTAATGTCCTTCCTAAACCCATTTTACAAATTGCAGTACCCATCCTTTTTACCCACAACTTTACTTTACAGCTTTTTTGAATGCTCAAACCAAGCAATACTTTTCAAATGGCATTTCACAACCAGTTCCTTTCTTAATGTCCTTCCTAAACCCATTTTACAAGTTGAAGTTCCCATCCTTTTCACCCACAACTTTACTTTACAGCTTTTTGAATGCTCCAACACCAAGCAATACTTTTCAAAAGGCATTTCAGAACAAGTTCTTTTCTTAGTGTCCGTCCTAAACCCATTTCACAAGTTGAAGTACCCATCCTTTTCACACACAACTTTACTTTACAGCTTTTTAAATGCTCCAACACCAAGCAATACTTTTCAAAAGGCATTTCAGAACAAGTTCTTTTCTTAGTGACCGTCCAAAACCCATTTTACAAGTTAAAGTACCCATCCTTTTCACACACAACTTTACTTTACAGCTTTTGAATGCTCCAACACCCAGCAATACTTTTCAAAAGGCATTTCAGAACAGGTTATTTCCTGAATGTCCTTCCTAAACCCATTTTACAAATTTCAGTACCTATTCTTTTACCCACAACTTATACTATACTGCTTTTTTGAATGCTCCAACACCAAGCAATACTTTTCAAAAGACATTTCAGAACAAGTTATTTTCTTAATGTCCCTCCTAAACCCATTTTACAAATTGAAGTACCCATCCTTTTCACCCACAACTTTACTATACTGCCTTTTTGAATGCTCCAACACCAAGCAATACTTTTCAAATGGCATTTCAGAACAAGTTATTTTGCTTAATGTCCTTCCTAAAACCCAATTTACAAGTTGAAGTTCCCATCCTTTTCACCAGCAACTTTACTTTACAGCTTTTTGAATGCCCCAACACCTAGCAATACTTTTCAAAAGGCATTTCAGAACCAGTTCCTTTCTTAATGTCCATCATAAAACCTTTTACAAGTTGAAGTACCCATCCTTTTCACCACAACTTTACTTTACAGCTTTTTGAAAGCTCCAACACCAAGCAATACTTTTCAAAAAGCATTTCAGAACAATTTCTATTCTTAATGTCCCTCCTAAACCCATTTTACAAGTTGAAGTACCCATCCTTTTCACCCACAACTTTACTATTCTGCCTTTTTGAATGCCCCAACACCAAGCAATACTTTTCAAATGACCTTTCAGAACAAGTTATTTTCTTAATGTCCTTCCTAAACCCATTTTACAAGTTGATCTACCCATCCTTTTCTCCACAACTTTACTTTACAGCTTTTTGAATGCCCCAACACCAGTCAATACTTTTCAAAAGGCATTTCAGAACCAGTTGTTTTCTTAATAACCGTCCTAAGCCTATTTTACAAGTTGAAGTACCCATCCTTTTCACACAAAACTTTACTTTACAGCCTTTTAAATGCTCCAACACCAAGCAATACATTTCAAAGGGCATTTCAGAACAGGTTCTTTTCTTAATGTCCTTCCTAAACCCATTTTACAAGTTGAAGTTCTCAAAAGGCATTTCAGAACAATTTCTTTTCTTAATTTCCCTCATAAAACCTTTTTACAAGTTGAAGTACCCATCCTTTTCACCACAACTTTACTTTACAGCTTTTTGAATGCTCCAACACCAGGCAATACTTTTCAAATGGCATTTCAGAACAATTTCCTTTCTTAATATCCCTCCTAAACCCATTTTACAAGTTGAACTACTCATCCTTTTCACCCACAACTTTATTTTACAGCTTTTTTGAATGCTCCAACACCAAGCAATACATTTCAAAGGGCTTTTCAGAACAAGTTCTTTTCATAATGTCCTTCCTAAACCCATTTTACAAGTTGAAATACCCATCCTTTTCACCCACAACTTTACTATACTGCTTTTTGAATGCTCCAACACCCAGCAATACTTTTCAAAAGGCATTTCAGAACAAGTTATTTTCTTAGTGTCCTTCCTAAACCCATTTTACAAGTTGAAGTACCCATCCTTTTTACCCACAACTTTACTTTACTGCCTTTTTGAATGCGCCAACACCAAGCAATAGTTTTCAAAGGGCATTTCAGAACAAGTTCTTTTCTTAGTGACCGTCCTAAACCCATTTTACAAATTGAAGTACCCATCCTTTTCACCCACAACTTTACTTTACAGCTTTTTGAATGCCCCAACACCAAGCAAACATTTTCAAAAGGCATTTCAGAACAAGTTCTTTTCTTAATGTCCTTCCTAAACCCATTTTACAACTTGAAGTTTGCAAAAGGCATTTCAGAACAATTTCTTTTCTTAATGTCCCTCATAAAACCTTTTTACAAGTTGAAGTACCCATCCTTTTCACCACAACTTTACTTTACAGCTTTTTGAATGCTCCAACACCAGGCAATACTTTTCAAATGGCATTTCAGAACAATTTCCTTTCTTAATATCCCTCCTAAACCCATTTTACAAGTTGAACTACTCATCCTTTTCACCCACAACTTTATTTTACAGCTTTTTGAATGCTCCAACACCAAGCAATACATTTCAAAGGGCTTTTCAGAACAAGTTCTTTTCATAATGTCCATCCTAAACCCATTTTACAATTTGAAGTATCCCATTTTTATCACCGTTAAATTAAATATACTACATCTTGTATGTACCAACAGACAAAAATACTTTTCAAAAACTATATCAAAACAAGTTATTTTCTTAGTTTACATCCAAAGCCTATTTTGAAAACTGAAATACACATCCATCTCACCCAAAACTTTACTTTACTGCTTTTTTGAATGCTCCAACACCAAGCAATACTTTTCAAATGGCATTTCAGAACAAGTTATTTTGCTTAATGTCCTTCCTAAAACCCAATTTACAAGTTGAAGTTCCCATCCTTTTCACCAGCAACTTTACTTTACAGCTTTTTGAATGCCCCAACACCTAGCAATACTTTTCAAAAGACATTTCAGTACCAGTTCCTTTCTTAATGTCCATCATAAAACCTTCTACAAGTTGAAGTACCCATCCTTTTCACCACAACTTTACTTTACAGCTTTTTGAATGCTCCAACACCAAGCAATACTTTTCAAAAAGCATTTCAGAACAATTTCTTTTCTTAATGTCCCTCCTAAGCCCATTTTACAAGATGAAGTACCCATCCTTTTCACCCACAACTTTACTATTCAGCCTTTTTGAATGCTCCAACACCAAGCAATACTTTTCAAATGACATTTCAGAACAAGTTATTTTCTTAATGTCCTTCCTAAACCCATTTTACAAGTTGAAGTACCTATCCTTTTCATACACAACTTTACTTTACAGCTTTTTGAATGCGCCAACACCAAGCAATACTTTTCAAATCCATTTTAGAACAAGTTCTTTTCATGATGTCCATCCTAAAGTGATTGAGAGTTTTTTTATTTTTTCTCAATCACACAGTCTTTCAAATCTTTTAATAAAATAAAAAAAAATGGAGATAGTGTGCGAAGTTGATAGAGATTGCGATATTGTGGGTGAGATGGATAGAGAGTGAAAGGGCGGGTTCGAGATTGAGGGTGAGTGAGAGTTTTTTTTTACTTTTTGCCTATTTATATCTATGTATCAAAATAAAACAAGTCAATATCAATATCTCACAATCTCACTAAATATATCAAAAACTCTATCAATCTTTTAGGGAGATTGTTATCAATCACTTTTTCTTATCTCACACAATATCTCTCACTCTCTCTCAATAACGCTAAATCACGTTCTCTCTTCTCATCTCTCGCACAATACCTCTCAATCACTCTCAATCTCGCACAAGCTCTCTCAATCACTCTCAACCTCGCACAATATCTATCAATCACTCTCAATATCGCACAATATCTCTCGATCACTCTCAACCTCTCAATCTGTCCTATCTACAAAAACTGTAGAGGTTTCAAGCTCCTATCTACAAAAATGTGGAATTTTGAGAGATATTGTGCGAGATTGAGAAAAAATAAAAAAAACTCAATAACTCTCTATCTAGAACCCTCTACCTCACTCACTCTCAAAGATTGAGATTGAGAGTTTTTTTAATTTTTTGTCTCTTTCTGTCTCTTTCTCAATCTCAATCAAATAACTCTCAATCTCGCACAATCTCCCTAAATTGCGCAAAATCTCTCTCAATCTTTTAGGGAGATTGTTATCAATCACTTTTTCTTTTCTCGCAAAATAACACAAACTAAATCTCAGTTCCTCAAAAAAAAGTTCTATCTTATAAAAAGCACTATCTAAATCACGTGCTGGTGAGAAATTGTGCGCGTGTTATTGAGAGTGAGTGTCTTTTTATTTTATGTCTCTCTCTGTCTCTTTCTCAATCTCAATCAAATAACTCTCAATCTCGCACAATCTCCCTACCTTACGCAAAATCTCTCTCAATCTCTTTCTTTAACTGTCAAATAGAGTGATTGAGAGTAATTGAGAGAGATTTGGAGATATTGTGCGAGATTGAGAGTGATTGAGAGATTTTTTTATTTCTGTCTCTGTATGTCTCTTTTCGTCTCTTTTTGTCTCTTTGTCCCTTTCCGTCTATATATATCTTTTTATGTCCCTTTCTGTCTCTTTTTGTCTCTCTGTCTCTTTGTGTCAATAAAAAGACAAAAGACAAAAGACAAAAACGACAAAAAATGCAAAATTCCACATTTTTGTAGATAGGAGCTTGAAACCTCTACAGTTTTTGTAGATAGGACAGATTGAGGGGTTGAGAGTGATCGAGAGATATTGTGCGATATTGAGAGTGATTGCGAGATATTGTGCGAGATTGAGCGTGATTGAGAGATCTTGTGCGAGATGTAGAGTGAGTGAGAGATATTGTGCGAGTGATGAGAAGAGAAAACATGATTTAGCGTAATTGAGAGAGATTGAGAGATATTGTGCGAGAAAAGAAAAAGTGATTGATAACAATCTCCCTAAAAGATGTATTTAGTGTGGTATATAGGGATTTAGATGTGCTATTGATTGTGTGTATGGTTTTTTTGGGAGAAAGCGACAGAAAGAGACAAATAAAACGAAAAAACAACTCTCTTTCTCTTTTTTTTAAAGAAAGAGAAAGTAAAAACAACTCTCAATCAGTCTCAATCTCGCACAATACCTCTAAATCAGTCTAACCCTCACCCCCTACCTCTCAATCACTCTCCACCGCGCACACTATCTCGCCATCTCTATCAACCTCGCACAATATTTCAATTTTTTTATTTTATTAAAAGATTTGAAAGACTGTGTGATTGAGAAAAAATAAAAAAACTCTCAATCACTTTAGGATGGACATCATGAAAAGAACTTGTTCTAAAATGCATTTGAAAAGTATTGCTTGGTGTTGGCGCATTCAAAAGGCTGTAAAGTAAAGTTGTGTATGAAAAGGATAGGTACTTCAACTTGTAAAATGGGTTTAGGAAGGACATTAAGAAAATAACTTGTTCTGAAATGTCATTTGAAAAGTATTGCTTGGTGTTGGAGCATTCAAAAAGGCAGTATAGTAAAGTTGTGGGTGAAAAGGATGGGTACTTCAACTTGTAAAATGTGTTTAGGAGGGACATTAAGAATAGAAATTGTTCTGAAATGCTTTTTGAAAAGTATTGCTTGGTGTTGGAGCATTCAAAAAGCTGTAAAGTAAAGTTGTGGTGAAAAGAATGGGTACTTCAACTTGTAGAAGGTTTTATGATGGACATTAAGAAAGGAACTGGTTCTGAAATGCCTTTTGAAAAGTATTGCTAGGTGTTGGGGCATTCGAAAAGCTGTAAAGTAAAGTTGCTGGTGAAAAGGATGGGAACTTCAACTTGTAAATTGGGTTTTAGGAAGGACATTAAGCAAAATAACTTGTTCTGAAATGCCATTTGAAAAGTATTGCTTGGTGTTGGAGCATTCAAAAAGGCAGTATAGTAAAGTAGTGGGTGAAAAGGATGGGTACTTCAACTTGTAAAATGAGTTTAGGAATGACATTAAGAAAAGAACTTGTTCTGAAATGCCTTTTGAAAAGTATTACTTGGTGTTGGAGGATTCAAAAGGCTATAAAGTAAAGTTGTGGGTAAAAAGGATGGGTACTTCAATTTGTAAAATGGGTTTAGGAGGGACATTAAGAAAAGAAATTGTTCTGAAATGCCCTTTGAAAACTTCAAGTTGTAAAATGGGTTTAGGAAGGACATTAAGAAAAGAACTTGTTCTGAAATGCCTTTTGAAAAGTATTGCTTGGTGTTGGAGCATTAAAAAAGCTGTAAAGAAAAGTTGTGGGTGAAAAGGATGGGTACTTCAATTTGTAAAATGGGTTCAGTACGGTCACTAAGAAAAGAACTTGTTCTGAAATGCCTTTTGAAAAGTATTGCTTGGTTTTGGGGCATTCAAAAAGCTGTAAAGTAAAGTTTTGGAGCAAAGGATGGGTACTTCAACTTGTAAAATGGGTTTAGGAAGGGCATTAAGAAAATAACTTGTTCTGAAATGTAATTTGAAAAGTATTGCTTGGTGTTGGAGCATTCAAAAAGGCAGAATAGTAAAGTTGTGGGTGAAAAGCATGGGTACTTCAAAATTGTAAAATGGGTTTAGGAGGGACATTAAGAATAGAAATTGTTCTGAAATGCTTTTTGAAAAGTATTGCTTGGTGTTGGAGCATTCAAAAAGCTGTAAAGTAAAGTTGTGGTGAAAAGGATGGGTACTTCAACTTGTAAAAGGTTTTATGATGGACATTAAGAAAGGAACTGGTTCTGAAATGCCTTTTGAAAAGTATTGCTGGGTGTTCGAGCATTCAAAAAAGCTGTAAAGTAAAGTTGTGTGTAAAAAGGATGGGTACTTCGATTTGTAAAATGGGTTTAGGAGGGACATTAAGAAAAGAAATTGTTCTGAAATGCCTTTTGAAAACTTCAAGTTGTAAAATGGGTTTAGGAAGGACATTAAGAACATAACTTGTTCTGAAATGCCTTTTGAAAAGTATTGCTTGGTGTTGGAGCATTCAAAAAAGCTGTAAAGTAAAGTTGTGTGTAAAAAGGATGGGTACTTCGATTTGTAAAATGGGTTTAGGAGGGACATTAAGAAAAGAAATTGTTCTGAAATGCCTTTTGAAAACTTCAAGTTGTAAAATGGGTTTAGGAAGGACATTAAGAAAAGAACTTGTTCTGAAATGCCTTTTGAAAAGTATTGCTTGATGTTGGAGCATTCAAAAAGCTGTAAAGTAAAGTTGTGGGTGTAAAGGATGGGTACTTCAATTTGTAAAATAGGTTTAGGACGGTCACTAAGAAAAGAACTTGTTCTGAAATGCCTTTAAAAAAGTATTGCTTGGTGTTGGGCATTCAAAAAGCTGTAAAGTAAAGTTGTGGGTGAAAAGGATGGGAACTTCAACTTGTAAAATGAGTTTAGGATGGACATTAAGAAAATAAATTGTTCTGAAATGCCTTTTGAAAAGTATTGCTTGGTGTTGGAGCATTCAAAAAGCTGTAAAGTAAAGTTGTGTGTGAAAAGGATGGGTACTTCAATTTGTAAAATGGGTTTAGGAGGGATATTAAGAAAAGAAATTGTTCTGAAATGCCTTTTGAAAAGTATTGCTTGGTGTTGCAGCATTCAAAAAAGCTGTAAAGTAAAGTTTGGGGTGAAAAGGATGGGAACTTCAACTTGTAAAATGGGTTTAGGAAGGGCATTAAGAAAGGAACTGGTTGTGAAATGCCATTTGAAAAGTATTGCTTGGTGTTTGAGCATTCAAAAAGGCAGTATAGTAAAGTTGTGGGTGAAAAGGATGGGTACTTCAATTTGTAAAATGGGTTTAGGAGGGACATTAAGAAAAGAAATTGTTCTGAAATGACATTTGAAAAGTATTGCCTGGTGTTGGAGCATTCAAAAAGCTGTAAAGTAAAGTTGTGGTGAAATGGTTGGGTACTTCAACTTGTAAAAA
This sequence comes from Artemia sp. Qi Xiang Cuo, assembly GCF_049724085.1. NCBI lineage: Eukaryota > Metazoa > Arthropoda > Branchiopoda > Anostraca > Artemiidae > Artemia > Artemia sp. Qi Xiang Cuo. The sequence continues at coordinate 24,148,166 of NC_142812.1, read as the reverse complement.
GGTTTTATGAGGGACATTAAGAAAGGAAATTGTTCTGAAATGCCTTTTGAAAAGTATTGCTTGGTGTTGGAGCATTTAAAAAAGCTGTAAAGTAAAGTTGTGGGTGAAAAGGATGGGTACTTCAACTTGTAAAATGGGTTTAGGAAGGACATTAAGAAAATAACTTGTTCTGAAATGCCTTTTGAAAAGTATTGTTGGATGTTGGAGCATTCAAGAAGCAGTATAGTAAAGTTGTGGGTGAAAAGGATGTGTACTTCAACTTGTAAAATGGGTTTAGGAAGGACATTATGAAAAGAACTTGTTCTGAAAAGCCCTTTGAAATGTATTGCTTGGTGTTGGAGCATTCAAAAAAGCTGTAAAGTAAAGTTGTGGGTGAAAAGGATGAGTACTTCAACTTGTAAAATGGGTTTAGGACGGACATTAAGAAAAGAAATTGTTCTTAAATGCCTTTTTAAATTTATTGCTTGGTGTTGGAGCATTCAAAAAGCTGTAAAGTAAAGTTGTGGGTGAAATGGATGGGTACTTCAATTTGTAAAATGGGTTTAGGAAGGACATTATGAAAAGAACTTGTTCTGAAATGCTCTTTGAAAAGTATTGCTTGGTGTTGGAACATTCAAAAAGGCAGTATAGTAAATTTTGGGTGAAAAGGATGGGTACTTCAACTTGTAAAATGGGTTTAGGACGGTCAATAAGAAAAGAACTTGTTCTGAAATGCCTTTTGAAAAGTATTGCTTGGTGTTGGGGCACTCAAAAAGCTGTAAAGTAAAGTTGTGGGTGAAAAGTATGGGAACTTCAACTTTTAAAATGGGTTTAGGAAGGACATTAAGAAAATAACTTGTTCTGAAATGCCTTTTGAAAAGTATTGTTGGGTGTTGGAGCATTCAAGAAGCAGTATAGTAAAGTTGTGGGTAAAAAGGATGGGTATTTCAACTTGTAAAATGGGTTTAGGAGTGATATTAAGAAAGGAAATTGTTCTGAAATGCCATTTGAAAAGTATTGCCTGGTGTTGGAGCATTCAAAAAGCTGTAAAGTAAAGTTGTGGTGAAAAGGATGGGTACTTCTACTTGTAAAAAGGTTTTATGAGGGACATTAAGAAAAGAAATTGTTCTGAAATGCCTTTTGAAAACTTCAACTTGTAAAATAGGTTTAAGATTTAAACTAAGAAAATAACTTGTTGTGAAATGCCCTTTGAAAAGTATTGCTGGGTGTTGGAGCATTCAAAAAGCTGTAAGGTAAAGTTGTGGGTATAAAGGAAAGGTGCTTCAATTTTTAAAATTGGTTTAGGAAGGACACTAAGAAAAGAACTTGTTCTGAAATGCCTTTTGACAAGTATTGCTAGGTGTTGGGGCATTCAAAAAGCTGTAAAGTAAAGTTATGGAGAAAAGGATGGGTAGATCAACTTGTAAAATGGGTTTAGGAAGGACATTAAGAAAATAACTTGTTCTGAAATGTCATTTGAAAAGTATTGCTTGGTGTTGGAGCATTCAAAAAGGCAGAATAGTAAAGTTGTGGGTGAAAAGGATGGGTACTTCAACTTGTAAAATGGGTTTAGGAAGGACATTAAGAATAGAAATTGTTCTGAAATGCTTTTTGAAAAGTATTGCTTGGTGTTGGAGCTTTCAAAAAGCTGTAAAGTAAAGTTGTGGTGAAAAGGATGGGTACTTCAACTTGTAAAAGGTTTTATGATGGACATTAAGAAAGGAACTGGTTCTGAAATGCCTTTTGAAAAGTATTGCTTGGTGTTGGAGCATTCAAGAGTTCTGAAATGTCATTTGAAAAGTATTGCTTGGTGTTGGAGCATTCAAAAAGGCAGAATAGTAAAGTTGTGGGTGAAAAGGATGGGTACTTCAACTTGTAAAATGGGTTTAGGAGGGACATTAAGAATAGAAATTGTTCTGAAATGCTTTTTGAAAAGTATTGCTTGGTGTTGGAGCTTTCAAAAAGCTGTAAAGTAAAGTTGTGGTGAAAAGGATGGGTACTTCAACTTGTAAAAGGTTTTATGATGGACATTAAGAAAGGAACTGGTTCTGAAATGCCTTTTGAAAAGTATTGCTAGGTGTTGGGGCATTCAAATAGCTGTAAAGTAAAGTTGCTGGTGAAAAGGATGGGAACTTCAACTTGTAAATTGGGTTTTAGGAAGGACATTAAGCAAAATAACTTGTTCTGAAATGCCCTTTGAAAAGTATTGCTTGGTGTTGGAGCATTCAAAACGGCAGTATAGTAAAGTTGTGGGAGAAAAGGATGGGAACTTCAACTTGTAAAATGGGTTTAGGAAGGACATTAAGAAAATAACTTGTTCTGAAATGCCTTTTGAAAAGTATTGCTTGGTTTTGGGGCATTCAAAAAGCTGTAAAGTAAAGTTGTGGAGAAAAGGATGGGTAGATCAACTTGTAAAATGGGTTTAGGAAGGACATTAAGAAAATAACTTGTTCTGAAATGTCATTTGAAAAGTATTGCTTGGTGTTGGAGCATTCAAAAAGGCAGTATAGTAAAGTTGTGGGTGAAAAGGATGGGTACTTCAACTTGTAAAATGGGTTTAGGAAGGACATTAAGAATAGAAATTATTCTGAAATGCTTTTTGAAAAGTATTGCTTGGTGTTGGAGCTTTCAAAAAGCTGTAAAGTAAAGTTGTGGTGAAAAGGATGGGTACTTCAACTTGTAAAAGGTTTTATGATGGACATTAAGAAAGGAACTGGTTCTGAAATGCCTTTTGAAAAGTATTGCTAGGTGTTGGGGCATTCAAAAAGCTGTAAAGTAAAGTTGCTGGTGAAAAGGATGGGAACTTCAACTTGTAAATTGGGTTTTAGGAAGGACATTAAGCAAAATAACTTGTTCTGAAATGCCATTTGAAAAGTATAGCTTGGTGTTGGAGCATTCAAAAAGGCAGTATAGTAAAGCTGTGGGTGAAAAGGATGGGAACATCAACTTTTAAAATGGGTTTAGGAAGGACATGATGAAAAGAACTTGTTCCGATATGGCCTTTGAAAATTATTGCTTGGTGTTGGGGCATTCAAAAAAAGCTGTAAAGTATAGTTGTGTGTAAAAAGGATGGGTGCTTCAATTTGTAAAATGGGTTTAGGAGGGACATTAAGAAAAGAAATTGTTCTGAAATGCCTTTTGAAAACTTCAAGTTGTAAAATGGGTTTAGGAAGGACATTAAGAAAAGAACTTGTTCTGAAATGCCTTTTGAAAAGTATTGCTTGGTGTTGGGGCATTCAAAAAGCTGTAAAATAAAGTTGTGGGTGAAAAGGATGGGTACTTCAATTTGTAAAATGGGTTTAGGACGGTCACTAAGAAAAGAACTTGTTCTGAAATGCCTTTTGAAAACTATTGCTTGCTGTTGGGGATTCAAAAAGCTCTAAAGTAAAGCTGTGGGTAAAAAGGATGGGAACTTCAACTTGTAAAACGGGTTTAGGAAGGACATTATGAAAAGAACTTGTTCTGAAATGCCATTTGAAAAGTATTGCTTGGTGTTGGAGCATTCAAAAAGCTGTAAAGTAAAGTTGTGGGTGAAAAGGATGGGTACTTCAATTTTTAAAATGGGGTTTAGGAGGGACATTAAGAAAGGATATTGTTCTGAAATGCCTTTTGAAAAGTATTGCTTGGTGTTGCAGCATTCGAAAAAGCTGTAAAGTAAAGTTGGGGGTGAAAAAGATGGGAACTTCAACTTGTAAAATGGGTTTAGGAAGGACATTAAGAAAGGAACTGGTTGTGAAATGCCATTTGAAAAGTATTGCTTGGTGTTCGAGCATTCAAAAAGGCAGTATAGTAAAGTTGTGGGTGAAAAGGATGGGTACTTCAACTTGTAAAATGGGTTTAGGAGGGACATTAAGAAAAGAAATTTTTCTGAAATGCCTTTTGAAAAGTATTACTTGGTGTTGGAGCACTCAAAAAGCTGTAAAGTAAAGTTGTGGTGAAAAGGATGGGTACTTCAACTTGTAAAAAGGTTTTATGAGGGACATTAAGAAAGGAAATTGTTTTGAAATGCCATTTGAAAAGTATTGCTTGGTGTTGGAGCATTCAAAAAGCTGTAAAGTAAAGTTGTGGGTGAAAAGGATGGATACTTCAACTTGTAAAATGGGTTTAGGAATGACATTAAGAAAATAACTTGCTCTGAAATGCCTTTTGAAAAGTATTGCTGGGGGTTGGAGCATTCAAGAAGCAGTATAGTAAAGTTGTGGGTGAAAAGGATGGGTATTTCAACTTGTAAAATGGGTTTAGGAAGGACATTAAGAAAGGAACTTGTTCTGAAAAGCCCTTTGAAATGTATTGCTTGGTGTTTGAGCATTCAAAAAAGCTGTAAAGTAAATTTGTGGGTGAAAAGGATAGGTACTTCAACTTGTAAAATGGGTTTAGGATGGACATTATGAAAAGAACTTGTTCTGAAATGCTCTTTGAAAAGTATTGCTTGGTGTTGGAGCATTCAAAAAGGCAGTATAGTAAAGTTTTGGGTGAAAAGGATGGGAACTTCAACTTGTAAAATGGGTTTAGGAAGGACATTAAGAAAATAACTAGTTCTGAAATGCCTTATGAAAAGTATTGCTTGGTGTTGGAGCATTCAAAAAGCTCTAAAGTAAAGTTGTGGGTGAAGAGGATGGGTACTTCAAGTTGTAAAATGGGTTTAGGACGGTCAATAACAAAAGAACTTGTTCTGAAATGCCTTTTGAAAAGTATTGCTTGGTGTTGGGGCACTCAAAAAGCTGTAGAGTAAAGTTGTGGGTGAAAAGGATGGGAACTTCAACTTTTAAAATGGGTTTAGGAAGGACATTAAGAAAATCACTTGTTCTGAAATGCCAATTGAAAAGTATTCCTTGGTGTTGGAACATTCAAAAAGCTGTAAAGTAAAGTTGTGTGTGAAAAGGATGGGTACTTCAATTTGTAAAATGGGTTTAGGAGGGATATTAAGAAAGGAAATTGTTCTGAAATGCCATTTGAAAAATATTGCCTGGTGTTGGAGCATTCAAAAAGCTGTAAAGTAAAGTTGTGGTGAAAAGGATGGGTACTTCAACTTGTAAAAAGGTTTTATGAGGGACATTAAGAAAGGAAATTGTTCTGAAATGCCTTTTGAAAAGTATTGCTTGGTGTTGGAGCATTCAAAAAAGCTGTAATGTAAAGTTGTGGGTGAAAAAGGATGGGTACTTCAACTTGTAAAATGGGTTTAGGAAGGACATTAAGAAAATAACTTGTTCTGAAATGCCTTTTGAAAAGTAGTGTTGGGTGTTGGAGCATTCAAGAATCAGTATAGTAAAGTTGTGGGTGAAAAGGATGGGTATTTCAACTTGTAAAATGGGTTTAGGAAGGACATTATGAAAAGAACTTGTTCTGAAAAGCCCTTTGAAAAGTATTGCTTGGTGTTGGAGCATTCAAAAAATCTGTAAAGTAAAGTTGTGGGTGAAATGGATGGGTCCTTCAATTTGTAAAATAGGTTTAGGAGGTACATTAAAAAAAAACTTATTCTGAAATGCCATTTGAAAAGTATTGCTTGGTGTTGGAGCATTCAAAAAGCTGTAAAGTAAATTTGTGGGTGAAAAGGATGGGAACTTCAAGTTGTAAATTGGGTTTAGGAAGGACATTAAGAAAGGAACTGGTTGTGAAATGCCATTTGAAAATTATTGCTTGGTGTTTGAGCATTCAAAAAGGCAGTATAGTAAAGTTGTGGGTGAAAAGGATGGGTACTTCAATTTGTAAAATGGGTTTAGGACGGACATTAAGAAAAGAAATTGTTCTGGAATGACATTTGAAAAGTATTGCCTGGTGTTGGAGCATTCAAAAAGCTGTAGAGTAAAGTTGTGGTGAAAAGGATGGGTACTTCAAATTAAAATTCGTTAAAAGATTTGTTATAGTAAAATTTATCTTAAATGGAGAAGTTTTCCCTGCCTAGGAATGTCATAGCCTTATAAATCCTCCTACCTCTGAATGTAAGTACCTCCCAAAGAAAAATATGGCAAATTCAAATTTGGCTAAGAAACTATTGCATGAGACTTGGATATTTAAAATCTTTATGGCAGGAGCTTTCAAATGAGGTGTTGCATGACTATATTCGATTATATTTTTTTTTTTTGTTATGGAGGTAGTCTAGAGGTAGTCCAAATGGGGTTTTTCACTTTTTATCAAAGCTTATCAAACAGCCCATCATTTTAAAGCTATCCTTCTTCTGAACATGTTTCTAGTGTTGTTTTCTACATCAAACCTAAAAGGGCCACACAAATTCTCTATTGCCTCCCATCTCCCCTTTCCTCTCAAACCCTCCATGTCAAAACAAGAAAAATGAAAATTTGTAAAAAGATTTGTTATAATAACATATATCTTAAATGGAGAAGTTTTCCATGCCTAGAAATGTCCTAGCTCCATAACCCCCCCCCCTGAAACATATTGATTTGATTGCTTTGCTTGCTTTGCTTTTGTGTTGTTTGCTTATGCTTATGCACTTTATTTATAGGTGTTGGGCCTCCATTAAATAATTGAATTCAACTATTGACTCCGAAGACAGAATACGTTACATGGTGTCAGAATGGACAGCACACCCTATCCAACAATTGATTGGTCGTCAGCCAATCTCAAAGCCTCGTGGAAGCGATTTCGCCAGCATGCTGAACTGATGTTCACAGGACCCTTGTCCGGAAAAGCCGACGCTGTGAAGTGCTCCTACTTGCTGATATGGGTTGGAGAAAAAGGACAAGATATATACAACACATTGCAGATTCCAGAAGTAGACAAAAATAAAGTGGATTTATATCTGAGAAAATTCAGTGAGCATGTTGAACCCAGTTCCAATCCCATATTTTCCCGATTCGTTTTTCACAAACGAAATCAGAAAGAAGGAGAGACAATTGAATCATATGTGACATCTCTGAAGTTACTGGCCCTCGATTGTAGTTTCAGAGATAGTTCAGATGAAATGGTGAGAGACAGACTGGTGTTTGGAGTAGAGAGTAACCGGATAAGAGAAAGACTATTGAGTGAAGGTGGAATGCTTGCACTACCAAAAGCTATTGAGATTAGCCGTGCAATTGAAACAGTTTGTGGAGACCCATGCACAGATGAGAAATGAACAAAGTACTAGTGCTGTAAAGCAAGAAGTGGAAGCCATACGCAAACAAAAAGTATTGCCAAAGACAATGACGCCAAACTGTTACTTCTGTGGGAACCCGTACTCCCGCGAACACAAATGCCCCGCAAAAGGGAAGATCTGTTCCAAGTGTCGGAAGCCAAATCATTTTGCAAAGGTTTCCAAAAGCAGGTCTGTCAACGAAATTGAAGCCCTGCCAGCTGAAAACGAAGGAAACAATGAATACTTCATCGAGTCTGTTGACAGCAGAACCGATTCAGCCCAAAAGCCGATGATTAAAGTTAACCTACGTGAATATCGACGAGAAATAACCTTCAAAATTGATACAGGGGCTGATGCATACGTTCTCCCAGCAAGTGAATTTAGATCCCTAAAACCAAGACCTACCTTGCTTCCCAACAAAGATATCCTGACAAGCTACAGTGGATGCAGCCTTGAAGTACTTCGAATTGCACAGATGAACCTTTGGTTATGAAAAAGCCAAGCTTTAGAACGAAAATATGCCATTTCCGTAAAAACTAAACTATAAAGCTTTTTTTTACCGTAAAAACTAGTTTTTGTAAGAAAAATTATAGAAAATACATTTCGCTGGGTCAGATGTGAACCTTTGGTTATGAAAAAGCGCAGCTTTGGAACAAAAATAAGCCATTTCTGTAAAAACTAAACTATAAAGCTTTTTTGACCGTAAACACTAGTTTTTGTAAGAAAATTATAGAAAATACATTTCTTTGGGGCAAATGTGAGCCTTTGGTTATGAAAAGGCCAAGCTTTGGAACGAAAATATGCCATTTCCGTAAAAACTAAACTATAAAGCTTTTTTTTACTGTAAACACTAGTTTTTGTAAGAAAATTATAGAAAATACATTTTGCTGGGTCAGATGTGAACCTTTGGTTATGAAAAAGCGCAGCTTTGGAACGAAAATAAGTCATTTCCGTAAAAACTAAACTATAAAGCTTTTTTACCGTAAACACTAGTTTTTGTAAGAAAATTATAGAAAATACATTTCACTGGGTCAAATGTGAACCTAATGTGAACCTTTGGTTATGAAAAAGCCCAGCTTTGGAACGAAAATAAGCCATTTCTGTAAAAACTAAACTATAAATCTTTTTTGAACGTAAACACTAGTTATTGTAAGAAAATTATAGAAAATACATTTCTTTGGGGCAAATGTAAACCTATGGTTATGAAAAAGCGAAGCTTTGAAACAAAAATAAACCATTTCCGTAAGAACTAAACTATAAAGCTTTTTTTTACTGTAAACACTAGTTTCTGTAAGAAAATTATAGAAAATACATTTCGCTGGGTCAGATGTGAGCCTTTGGTTATGAAAAAGCGCAGCATTGGAACGAAAATAAGCCATTTCCGTAAAAACTAAACTATAAAGATTTTTTGACATTACACGAGAGTTTTTGTAATGAAATTATAGAAAATACATTTCTTTGGGTCAAATGTGAACCTTTGGTTATGAAAAAGCCAAGCTTTGGAACGAAAATGAGCAATTTCCGTAAAAACTAAACTAAACAGATTTTTTTAACGTAAACACCCATTTCCGTAAAAAATAAACTATAAAGCGTTTTTGACCGTAAACACTAGTTTTTGTAAGAAAATTATAGAAAATACATTTCTTTGGGTCAAATGTGAACCTTTAGTCATGAAAAAGCTCAGCTTTGGAACGAAAATAAGCCATTTCCGTAAAAACTAAACTATAAAGCTTTTTTGACCTTAAACACTAGTTTTTGTAATAAAATGATAGAAAATACGTTTCGCAGGGTTAAGTGTGAACCTTTGGTTAAAAAAAAACCCAACCTTGGAACGAAAATAAGCCATTTCCATAAAAACTAAACTGTAATGCTTCTTTTTACCGTAAACACTAGTTTTTATAAGAAAATTATAGAAAATACTTTTTTTATACGGAATTTCAAGGACGAATAAAAACGGATGTTACCTCGAAAAACCACTCTGGTCGAGTTACATAATTTCGTGCATACTCCCCAAGACATGTTTGACTACTTTATAACATACCAGTTTTTTTAAGAAAAAATTTTGCACGTGAACTCATGACACATGTACATACATGTACAAACTTGTACACACATGTACACACATGTGTGTACATACATGTACACTCATGTACAAATATGTACACACATGTACACACATGTATACACGTGTACACACATTTGTGTACACACATTTACACTCATGTACACAAATGTATACACATGTACAGACATGTACACACATGTACACACATGTACACACATGTACACACATGTACAAACATGTACACACATTTACACTTATGTGTGTGTAAATATTAAAAAACATGTACACACATGTAAAAACATGTACAAATATGTACACAGATGTATACACATGTAAACACATGTACACACATATACACACATTTACACACATGTACACTCATGTACACTCATGTACAGACATATACACACATGTGTGTACGTGTGTGTACACACATGTACACACATTTACACACATGTACACACATGTACACACATGTACACACATGTACAACAATGTACACAAATGTACACACTTGTAAACACATGCACACACATATACACACATGTTCACACATGTACACACACGTACACACATGTACACACTTGTGTGTACACACATGTTAAAACATGTGTGAACACACATGAAAACATATGTAAACAAATGTTCACACATGTACACTCATATACACATGTACACACATGTACACTCATGTACAAACATGTACACACATGTGTGTACATGTGTGTAAATGTGTGTACATGTGCGTACATACATGTACACATATGTACACATATGTACACACATGTATACACATTTACACACATGTACACACATGTACACATGTTCACACATGTGTGTACATGTGTGTACCTGTGTGTATATGGGTGTACATGTGCATGCTTGTATGTACACGCATGTTTGTACATGTTTGTACATTTGTGCAAATGTGTGTACATATGTGTACATGTGTGCACATGAGTGTACATGTGTGTACCTGTGTGTACATGTGTGTAAATGTGTACACACATGTGTGTACATGTATGTACAAGTGTATACATGTGTGTAAATGTGTGTACATGTATATACATGTGTGTACATGTGTGTACACACATGTGTGTACATGTGTGTACATGTGTGTACATGTGTGTACACACATGAGTGTACATGTGTGTATATGAGTTTACATGTTTGTATATGAGTTTAATTGTGTATACATTTTTGTACAGTTGTTTTCATGTGTTTACCTGTGTGTACACAAATGTGTTTACATGTGTGTATATGTGTGTACATGTGTGTACATGTGTGTACATGAGTGTACATGTGTGTACATGTGTGTACCAGTGTGTACATGTGTGTAAATGTGTACACACATGTGTGTACATGTGTATACATGTTTATACATGTGTGTAAATGTGTGTACATGTGTATACATGTGTGTACATCTGTGTACACACATGTGTGTACATGTGTGTACATGTGTGTACACACATGAGTGTACAAGTGTGTACATGAGTGTACATGTGTGTGCATGTGTGTTCATGTGTGTACATGTGTGTACACACATGTACAAATATGTACACACATGTACACACATGTGTTTATACCCATGTATACACATGTCTGTACACACATGTACAGACATGTACGCACATGTGTTTACACACATGTACACAAATGTGTGTACACAAATGTACACACATGCAAACACATGTACACATATACACACATATGTACACACATGTACACACACGTATACACATGTAAACACATGTACACACATGTGTGTACATGTGTGTACACACAGGTAGACACCTGGAAACACATGTATACACATGTACACACAGGTATTCACATGTACACACATGTGTATACACACATGTACACAAATGTGTGTACACACATGTACACACATATACACACATGTACAAACATGTACACACATGTACACACATGTACACACATGTACACACATGTACACACATGTGTGTACACACATGTACACACATGTACACTCAGGTGTGTACATGTGTGTAAAAATATGCACACAAATGTAAACACTTGTACACACATGTACACACATGTGTGTATACACATGTATACAAATGTACACAAATTTACACATATGTACAAACATGTACACAAATTCACACACATGTATACACATGTACTCACATGTTTGTACATGTGTGTACACACATGTACACACATATAAACACATGTACACACATGTAAACACATGTACACACATGTACACTCATGTACACACATGTACAAACATGTACACACATGTACACACATGTACACACATGTATACACATGTACACACAAGTAAACACATGTACACACATGTACACACATGTACACTCATGTACAAACATGTACATACATGTACACACATGTACACTCATGTGTGTACACACATGTACACGCATGTACACACATGCACACATATGTACACACATGTACAAACATGTTCACACGTGTACACACATGTACAAAACTGTATACACATGTACACACATGTACACACATGTACACACATTTACACACATGTGTGTACACACATGTACACAAATGGACACACATGTACGCACATGCACACACATGTAAAAACATTTACACACATGTGTGTACATGTGTGTACACACAGTTACACACATGTACACACATGTGCAAAAATGCACACATATGTACACATATGTAAACACATGTACATACGTGTATACACATTTACACACATGTGTGTACACACATGTACACAAATGTACACACATGTACACACATATACACTCATGTACAAACATGTACACACATGTGTGTACATGTGTGTACACACATTTAGACACATGTACACACATGTACACACATGTACACTCATGTACAAACATGTACACACATATGTGTACATCTGTGTACATGTGTGTACACACATGTAAACACATGTACACACATTTACACACATTTTCACACATGTATACACATGTACACACATGTACACACATGTACACACATGTACACACATGTGCACACATGTACACACTTTTACACACATGTCCACACATGTACACTCATATACAAACATGTACACACATGTGTGTACATGTGTGTATATGTGTGTACATGTGTGTACACACATATATACACATGTATACGCATGTACACACAAGTACACACATGTATACACATGTACACACATGTACACACATGTACACTCATGTACAAACATGTACACACATGCGTATACATTTCTGTACATGTACACACATATACACACATGTACACACATGTACACACATGTATACACATGTAGACACATGTACACACATGTATACACATGTACACACATGTACACACATGTACACACATGTACACACATATACACACATGTACTAGCATGTACACACATGTACACACATGTACACTCATGTACAAACATGTACAAACATGTACACACATGTATACACATGTACACACATGTACACACATGTACACACATGTACACACATGTACACACTTGTAAACAAATGTACACACATGTACAAACATGTACACACATGTACACACATGTACAAACATGTACACACATGTGTGTACATGTGTGTACACACATATATACACATGTATACGCATGTACACACATGTACACACATGTATACACATGTACACACATGTACACACTTGTACACATATGTACACACATGTACACACATATACACTCATATACAAACATGTACACACATGTGTATACATGTGTGTACATGTATACACATTTTTTGTACATTGTGAACAAATGTGTACATTGTGTTCAACTACGTTGAACAAAATGGCTATCTCTAAACTTTGATTGAATGTTTTTGGGGAAATGGTGAGCGTGAGATGGGGGTTAATTACTCTCCACTCACTTTCGACTATTAAAAAGGACAATTTCAATTTCCAATCAAATGAGCCCTTTTTGAAATTTCTACAACAACTTTCTATGTAAACCTTATATGCCCCAGGGCATAAATTACAACCCTTGCACTGAGGGCTCTGATGGGGTTATCATCCTAAAACACCTAATTTCCAGAACTTTCAACTACGTTGAACAAAATGGATATCTCAAAATTTTGATTGGATGTGTCTGGGAAAATAGTGGGCGTGAGAGGGGTGTTAGTTGCCCTCCAATCACTTTCGACAATTAAAAAGGGCACTAGCCATTTGAATTTCCAATCAATGAGCCTTTTTTGAAGTTTCTACTACAAAGCTTTCTACAAAAAACCTTATATGCCCCCAGGGCGTAACTTACAACCCTTGCCCTGAGGGCGGTGGGGGAGTGTTCTCCTCAAAAACCTAATTTCTATCTGGAAATCAACTACACTGAAAAATGGCTATCTCAAATTTTTATTGGATGTGTTTCGGGAAATGGTGGACGTGGAAGGAGTGTTAGTTGCCTTACAATCACTTTCGACTATTAAAAAGGGCACAAGCCACTCCAATTTCCAATTGAATGAACCCTTTTCGAAGTTTCTACGACAACTTCTTCGATACGAAGTGCCCTGGTCTAAGGGGAAAAAAATAATAAATAATACATTGTGCCAAAATCGTTCTTATATACCCCCAGGGCATAACTTAAAACCCTTGCCCTGAGGGCTGTGGGGGAGTGTCCTCCTCAAAAACATAATTTCTATCTGGAAATCAGCTACGCTGAACAAAATGGTTATCTCAAATTTTGATTGAACGTGTTTGGGGTAATTGTGGGCGTGGAAGGGGTGTTAGTTGCCTGCCAATCACTTACGACTATTGAAAAGGGCGCTAACCCCTCCAATTTCCTATGAAATAAGCCTTTTTTCATGTTTTTAGGACAACTCCTTCGATACGAAGTGCCCTGGCCTAAAACCAAGAAAAAAAAATACATTGTACCAACATCGTTCTTTACTGATAATAAATCTATCGACCGTATCCCTTATTAATTTCTACATGAACATTTTTTGTGTATAGAGAATTATCCAAGAGTAAAAAATAAACGTTTCTGAAATACTAAAATCGTAGGAAAGAAAATGCCAACAAAATGGAAAATAAAAACGACGAAAGAAAGAACAAAATTTTGGCAAGGACCATTCCTAAACTGTCTTCAGTGGTAATAATAATAGAAAAAAAAATTAATGAACATGATTAGGCAATGTCCTGACACTGGTAATATTGAAAACATTGCCAGTTAAAAAGCAGATAAATTAAAATATTTCGGCCGAGACTTCCGCTCAACCGTCCTCAGTACATAATAAAAAGGATAAAAGTTCTCGGGACAATATAAGGCAAACCTTAAAACTATCTTCTAAGCTAATAATAAAAATAAATGATGAGTCTGATAAGGAGTTTAGATAGTGCTGTAAGCACTGCCAGTGAAAAAAAAAATCAGAAAAATTCAAATATTTATAAATAACAACGTTTTAACAAAAAATTGTTAAAACATAAATCAACACATAAAATTTGAAAAAGGGCACGAAAACGTTCACAAACGTTTCAAAAATTGAATTCACAAACAAAAAGACAAGCAACGCGAAAAGGCGGGAAAGTGACTGAATTCCAAAAATAAAAATACATGAGAACAGTCATCCAAGAACTTAACTGAGAATAGATTCTATATACTACTCCTACTACTAACAACTCACTGCAGCACCACGTCACCTGAGGCCAACACAGCTACGCATGCTCCCACTCCCTCCCGATCTATTCAAAGCCCCCCTCTTTACACCCTTCAAGGATGTTCCAATTTCCCCTAAATCTTTCCTTAAGACCTCCTCCCACCCCACTCAGGGACGACCTGTTTTTCGCTTGGTGCTAGATGACTGGCTAATAAAGACGAGCTTTGGAAATCTGCCGTCCTTCATACGCAGTATGTGTCCTTGCCATGTCAACCTTTTTCTCATTATAGTCATAAAAAGCAGGATTGAACCACATTTTTCGTACAGCTTACTATTTCAAATACGGTCAGCCAGATGGGTGTCAAAAACTATCCGTAGACTATTGCTCTGGAAAAGATCTAAGAAATCCTCCTCCGTCTTTCGGAAAGAAAACGCTTCGGAACCATACTTGATTGAATCCCTGATATTTCCTAACTTTCACAGGTGTACATGACAGTGTAAATTTCTAATTCAAACAATCAGATTTTATTTCACTGTCCTTAGTATTCTCTTAGGGAATTTTTCTTTTCTTTTTTTTTCACTGGCAGTGCTTACAGCACTGCTTAAACTCCTTATCAGACTCACTATTTTTGTATTATCATTATTATCTTAGAAGGCGGTTTTAAGGTTTGTCTTTTATTGTCCCGAGAACTTTTATTCCCTGGATTTTCTTTCACTGTCCACCGCCCACCTTTACGGCAACACACATAAAATGACGACAATTTATGACGACACGTAACGTCAAAGTCATATTTTCGATGGGTTTTGACATAGTGCTGTATGAATTTCGTCAATGAATGTAAGACCATTGATTAACCTTGAAATGTTAGCATTGTCATAAAAAAGGCTATTGGAGTTAAACATTGAGTGTGTTCCAGGTGAGACTAAAAATTAATAGTATTAAATAAACAATAATTTTTTTTCGTTCCAGGTGAAAGTGAATTAACAGATGGAACGATCGAAAATTAACCTCAAAATAAATTCTGTATTTCTTTTTTGTGAATACGGTTAACTATCGTATTTAGAATAGCCAATGTCCGAATTCATGAGAATTAATTTGTATTAATACTTCAATTTGTACTCCCTTATCGTAATTTGGGGGATTTCCATATTATACACCCACTTATTTGTCGTTTTACAATGATCACCTTGAATAGAGATTAGTCCTCTACTAGAATGCAGCTACCGTTGTAACCATGATTACAATACTCATTTCGAATAGTGATTGGTGTGTACAGTGATAACGATCACTGCGATTTCCTATTAAATTGATCATTTTTTGCGACCACGTTTCACACGTTTGACGTTTCACTGTAAGACGATCACTCTGTTCACGTCTTACAGTGATCACTGTGTCATGGAATGGAGTTACAGTTAGCGTTCAAGATCATATTGAGTACGTTCGTAATGGAAATTATAATTTAATACGTATTCAATTTTAATTTAAATTTAATATGTATTTAATTTTAATTTTAATTTAATACAAATTAACAGCAAACCTGGAACGGTTTATTAACTAATTTCTTATACGTATTATAATGAATATCTAAATATGTATAATTTCAACCAGTGAAGATTAAAATATGAAAAATAGGAGTGACCGGGGAGGGGGGGGGGTATAAACACGTCTACAAAAGTCATGCACTCAGGTAATGAACTGAAAATACATTTTTACATTAATATAACTACTTTGGATATTTTTCTTTTTCGAAAATGTTGAAAAATTTGAACATATTCGAGAGCCCTTTGAAGCATCAAAGGGTTCAACAAAACAATTTTTTTATTTCTGTTTGTGTTCGTTTAATATCATTTCTTCTGCTCCACCATTTTCCAAGTAATTCCCCACTTGTATTCAAATACAATATTGTGTCCCTTTTTAACATTTCTTATTTTTCAACTCCAATACTTCATCTGTCATCTTTGAAGTCTCATCTTCTCGCTTTTCTGAACTCTTTAATTTCTTTTTTTCCTCTTCAATCTGCAGCTGCCATCTTCGTTTTTCATTCTCCATTTGCTTTTAAAACCTATTCTTTTCTTCAGTTTAGCTTGACTTCAATTCATCAGCTTCTTTTCTAGACTTCCTCAGGCGATTTGCCTCTTTTTGAAAAACACTAATTTCTTTTTCAAGTTCTAATATACGAGAATGTATTGCAGTTGTTGTATCTGGCGTGTTGTTATTTTCGATCCCAATGAGACCAGCAAGCTTCATTATCCGATTGTAATAATCGGTGTTACACTGAATCTCTTTGAGAACCTCACTTACTTCATTATTATGCTCCCCTTTGTCCTTGAAGGCTTCCCAGATGGGATTTGAAGGAGTAACCATTGTATCTGAATCAGAATCAGTCTGAAAAAAAAATATTAAAAAAATAAAGGTACTTATATGATATAGCTCCTACCACTCTTGTTCATTCATTGACGCATTATAGAACCGGTTTTTTTCGTTCGTTTCTTTCAGCTTAGCGTGAGACAAGACAAAGAGAAGTTACAGAATAGATGAAAAATATATAATTTGGGCTATATATTTGCAGATAGGGAGGGGGTAAAGTATTTGAACAATGTGAAGTTATAAAACAATTCTTACTTCATAATATGCAACTTAATTGCACCTAACACACAAGGCAGGCAGCCCCTATCTATTCTCCCCCCCCCCCTTCCTAATGTGCATAGATATAGCCCAAATTTGTTTCTAAAGTATTATATTTTACCATAAAAAGGCATATTTCATTAGAATGGAGCGTCAGAGAAACATAGAAGAAGAATATTATGTAGGGGCTATATTATACAAGCACTAAAATAAAAAAAGAAAACCTGTAAACATAAAAAAGAAAACAAAAGCAGGTTTATCAACCAGATTCCCAGAAAAATTCCCGGAAAATTCAACTATGAAACTAATTTCAACAATAAAAAATCAATTTTTATCGCTGGTTTTACATAATCTTGTTTCTTGTGTTACTGTTACTTTATGAAACCAATTTAAACAATAAAAAATACATGTTTATCGCTGTTTTTACAGAAACTGGTTTCACTGGTTTCTGGTTTTACTTTTACTTTTACTTTATTAAAACAATTTCAACAATAAAAATCCATGTTGATCTCTGTTCTTACAGAAACTGGTTTCTAATTTTACTTTTACTTTATTAAACCAATTTCAACAATAAAAAATCAATGTTTATCGCTGGTTTTACAGAAACTGGTTTCACTGGTTTCTGGTTTCACTTTTACTTTATGAAACTAATTTGAACAATAAAAATCCATGTTTATTGCTGGTTTTACAGAAACTGGTTTCACTGGTTTCTGGTTTTACTTTTACTTTATGAAACCAATTTCAACAATAAAAAATCCATGTTTATCGCTGGTTTTACAGAAACTGGTTTCACTGGTTTCTGGTTTTACTTTTACTTTATGAAACAAATTTCAAGAATGAAAAATTAATATTCATTGCTGGTTTTACTTTTGATTCCGCAGAAAAATTAATACGCGTTAAACCAAATCAGTTTTTTCGCTTTTTTAGCAATGTCAAAATTAAAATAAACTATTAAAATTAAAGAAACAATGTTTTCTGTAGCATCGTAAGCTACTATTGGGAGGAAGGGGGACACCATGGGTAAGGGCCTACGGCCTTTTCAAGCGAGTAATATGTATGTCAACAAAGTTGGATTTTGGGTAATCATGCTTCTGCGGATTAAAATTGTCAAAGATCGTCCTTGACGGCCAACCATCTAGAGTCAAACAAAAAGCAGGTCGTCTCCAAATGAGGTGTGGGGTCGTAAGGAAAAATTTAAGGGAAACTAAAGGTTCTTGGGAGGATGTAAAGAAGGACGCTTTGAATAGATTGAGACGGAGGTGCGTGCGTAGCTGTGTTAGCCTTAGGCTGATTCGTGCTGATGTGACTTGTTAGCATCAGTAGTACCAGTACTAGCCGTAGTTTTTCGGGTACTTGTTAATTAAACAAAACATACCCAAGCAGTGAGATTAGGTTAATTCTAACGATAGTTAATAAAGTTAGGTTAATCCATAACCTTCATATAACATATAGTTTGTATAATAATATAATTTGGGCTATATATTTGCACATTAGAGAAAGGAGAGCTAAAGTATTTGGACAGCACCCCTAACATAACCCCCAACCTCCAATGTCAAATATATAGCCCAAGCTATACGAGTCCAATGCATTCTGTCGAAGTCCAATGCACTGTATCACCAGTCACTTGTTTTTGTGACTATGAAACCAATTTTCTGAGATCTAACCTAAACGTAATTCTTAAACGTGTTTCGTTTAATTAACAAATACCATTTATTGTATCAAAGGCTACGCTATAACCTTTCTAGTAGTAAAGGCAATGCGGCTCGAATTTTTATTATTATTTTTTTTTTTTTCCCACAGACATTTCTTACTGACGGAGTTGCTGCTGAAGAATCCGAAGAAGCTAGATTATCTGGACATCAAGAGAGCTAGGTATCTTTTTAATAGTCAAACAGGTCTGGACTGCACCTCGCCCCCCCCCCCCCCACGCCCATCAGGTCTACAAACATATCACATCAAAATTTAGAAGGGGTCGTCGTAGAAACTTCAAAGGGGGCTCATTCGATTGGAAATCGAGACTTCTAGTGCCCTTTTTAATAGTCGAAAGTGATTGGAAGGCAACTAGCCCCTCCCCACGCCCATCATTTCCGATCAGTCGCCTCTTTTCGTAAATGTAAATTCGGGGGATAATTTCTTCGGTCTGAAAATATCAAAAGGCCCTAAAAGGTCGAATTCTGCTTCGAATGAGTCCTCATTCACCCGGATCAGTTGCCAACTGTGGCCTGTAGGCGTGGATAACAAAAAAAATTTGAACTTTAAGTGGCTATATTTGGTTTTTGGAAAACAGGAAAGGAGTGATCGGATTGAGCTGAAATTTCGAGGATGAGCTCCCGGGTACTAGGAAAGCTCAACTTCTAAATTTCAACCCAATCGGACAACGTTAAAGGGGGGCTGTGGTCGGAGGGTCGAAACTTCCGGCCCACTTTTACCCATGAAGATAAAGTCGGAGGGGGGTGAAATTTTGCAAGTCTCTTAGTTTGAGCTTGGGCTACAAAATGCGATTACCGATGTCTCTCTGCGACCGCTAGGACCATAAATCACTTAACATTGTGGTGGGTCGCCTCTTTATAGAGGCACAAGTGTGCCTCCTAGATAAAACAAAGGCAATGTATAAGCTTTAATATAGATAGCGCTGTGAACAGAAAAACAAGGAAAATTTTTCCTTGAAGTTGAAGTTATCACGAAAATTTTGAATTGAAGTTATCACGTATTTTGGGCAATAGGTTGCATAGGTTGCATCAAGACTGGGCTGGGTAATTGTAGACAGAGAAAAGCCAAGACAGATAGTCCAAGTAATTGAGTTTTGAGGCAAATGTTTAAATGGCTGGGGCACGGGTAAATGGCAGGAGTATGAATGACTCTCTTATTGGACACATACTTGTCAGGTTAGTTTTTGGAAAGGCCTGGCTGCCTAGAGTCTTAGGCATGCTGATCAAGAATTTAAAAAAGAGGCAAACAAGGCACACCCGCCTATGGTCTTAAGAAGGTTGACCAAGAATTTAAAATTGACATAGGACCATAAATTTGCTTGAAATAACAGGCAAAACAATCGTTTAAAGCCATTTTTATCTTTCAAATAGTACCTATTCGTTGCCTAAGCTTAGCCCCACCTTCTGAAAAAAATTTGAATTTTTCACACATTTTTTTAATTTTTGGGTCACTTGCCCGAGACTTTGGGTGGGTGGGCGCCCCCCAAATATTGTCCCAAATTCCTCTCTCAATTTCCCATTTTCATTATATTCTGCAATTCAATTTGCTTTATTATTGTTAAATCACCTGTAATAATATGTTCGTAAGTTGGATTAACAAATGATAACAATTGGTCACACTTGCAAATAGGTTTCGAATTACTATCCGTATCAAAATTCTTAAGTATTAAATTATAATTAAAAATCATTTGTCCTATCGTTTTTGAAAATTTATATGTTATGATCGGATTATTCTTATACTTTAAATTACTAGGAAGGGCCTGTTTCACATCAACCTGGTTTAAAATTCCAGGTAAATTTATATCCTCTATTTGTTTACTTCTAAAATTAACAGATAGATATAATCTCTTCTCCTTATTAACAGTCCTATCAGACTTTTTATCATTTGAAATACATTTAGTTCTAGCTAGAATACATACTGTATCATAAATCAGTTTTATTTTTGAGTTACATGGTGTTTTATTATTTATATTCCAAAATAATTTTATTAAATTATTTTTTTATAACTTATTTAAACATTTTATTATACTAGCCACACCGTTAGACTTAAAGAGCTGGCAAAAATCCCTCAAATAAATATCTAAACCTATATTATTTTTTCTATTATTTTTCCTATGCCCTCTTGATTGATTTTTACGTTTAACGGGATGATTAAAAGAAGGATGATCCATTAAACAATTTATACAATTCACAACAACATTAGACATGTCTCCATATTTAGCCACTCAATCATTATACCCGAAAGGATAAGCAGTACCGAGGGTGTGGATCCAATAGTCTTCACGTTTACGTAAATTTATATTTTTCTCTTCTTTAGTTAGATTACATAATTCCAAATTTTCTAAAATCGTAACTGTTAAATTAGTTAAAGAACATGTATCATTATTACAATGTTTTACAAGATAGCTATTCGTTTTTTTACCCTTAATTGTGCTTTTGTGCCCCGAAAATCTCTCATATATGTTATTAATACTTTCCCCCACATATTGTAAGCCACAAATTTTACATTCCAACAGAAAAATGATATTATTTGTTTTACAATTTACCCTACCCCGAAATAAACATTGAAACTTTTTATTATATAAAGCGCAATTTAGGGAGATTTTGCGAGATTGAGAGTTATTTGATTGAGATTGAGACAGAGACAGAAAGAGACAAAAAATAAAAATAAAATTATAAAATTTTTAATAAAATAAGATTTTTCTCGCACAATATCTCTCAATCACTTCCCTCTTCTCTCACTCTCTTGACAAAAAGAAAAAAGAGATAGAAAGCCACAAAAAAAAACAACTCTCAATCACTCAATCTCGCACAATATCTCTCAATGTCTCTTAGTTACGCTCAATCACGTTCTCTCTTCTCTTTTCTGTCTGTTTCAATCACTCAATGTTATAACTCTCTCTACAATCTAAAGAAAGAGATTGAGAGTTATTTGATTGAGATTGAGAAAGAGACAGAAAGAGACAAAAAATAAAACTGTCTTTAGAGATTGAGAGTGATTTAGAGTTTTTTTATTTTTTCTCAATCACAGAGTCTTTCAAATCTTTAAATAAAATAAAAAAATTGCGATATTGTGCGAGATTTAGAGTGATTGCGAGATATTGTGCGAGGTTGATAGTGATTGAGAGATATTATGCGAGATTGAGGGTGATTGTGAGTTTTTTTTTTATTTTTTGTCTCTTTCTGTCTCTTTTTGTCTTACTCTGTCTCTTTCTGTCTCTTTTTGTCTTTTTCTGTCTCTTTCTGTTTATAACTTTTAGGGGGTCTTTCCCCCTAATATTTTTCTAAATTGAGGTTGAGAGTGATTGAGAGATATTGTGCGAGATTGAAACTGATTGAGAGATATTGTGCGAGATTGAGAGTGATTGAGATTTATTGTTATCAATTATTTGATTGAGATTGAGACAGAAAAAGACAAAAAGAGACAGAAAGAGACAGAAAAATTCAGAAAGAGATAGAAAGAGAAATATAATAAAAAAAACTCTACCTCACTCAATCTATAGACACATCAATAAAGATAAAACTATATTCCTCAAAATCACGTTCGATCTTCTTCATCTGTTTGTTTCAATCATTCAATGTTATAACATGAAAAGGATAGGTACTTCAACTTGTAAAATGGGTTTAGGAAGGACATTAAGAAAATAACTTGTTCTGAAATGTCATTTGAAAAGTATTGCTTGGTGTTGGAGCATTCAAAAAGGCAGAATAGTAAAGTTTTGGGTGAAAAGGATGGGTACTTCAACTTGTAAAATGGGTTTAGGAGGGACATTAAGAATAGAAATTGTTCTGAAATGCTTTTTGAAAAGTATTGCTTGGTTTTGGAGCATTCAAAAAGCTGTAAAGTAAAGTTGTGGTGAAAAGGATGGGTACTTCAACTTGTAGAAGGTTTTATGATGGACATTAAGAAAGGAACTGGTTCTGAAATGCCTTTTGAAAAGTATTGCTAGGTGTTGGGGCATTCAAAAAGTTGTAAAGTAAAGTTGCTGGTGAAAAGGATGGGAACTTCAACTTGTAAATTGGGTTTTAGGAAGGACATTAAGCAAAATAACTTGTTCTGAAATGCCATTTGAAAAGTATTGCTTGGTGTTGGGGCATTCAAAAAGATAGTATAGTAAAGTAGTGGGTGTAAAGGATGGGTACTTCAATTTTTAAAATGGGTATAGGAATGACATTAAGAAAAGAAATGGTTCTAAAATGCCATTTGAAAAGCATTGCTTGGTGTTGGAGCATTCAAAAAAGCTGTAAAGTAAAGATGTGTGTAAAAAGTATGGGTACTTCAATTTGTAAAATGGGTTTAGGAGAGACATTAAGAAAAGAAATTGTTCTGAAATGCCTTTTGAAAACTTCAAGTTGTAAAATGGGTTTAGGATGGACATTAATAAAAAAACTGGTTCTGAAATGCCTTTTGAAAAGTATTGCTTGTGGTTGGGGCATTCAAAAAAGCTATAAAGTAAAGTTGGGTGTGAAAAGGATGGGTAATTAAACTTGTAAAAAGGGATTAGGACGGTCACTAAGAAAAGAACTTGTTCTGAAATGCCTTTTGAAAAGTATTGCTTGGTTTTGGGGCATTCAAAAAGCTGTAAAGTAAAGTTGTGGAGAAAAGGATGGGTACTTCAACTTGTAAAATGGGTTTAGGAAGGACATTAAGAAAATAACTTGTTCTGAAATGCCATTTGAAAAGTATTGCTTGGTGTTAGAGTATTCAAAAAGGCAGTATAGTAAAGTTGTGAGTGAAAAGAATGGGTACTTCAACTTGTAAAATGGGTTTAGGAAGGACATTAAGAATAGAAATTGTTCTGAAATGCTTTTTGAAAAGTATTGCCTGGTGTTGGAGCTTTCAAAAAGCTGTAAAGTAAAGTTGTGGTGAAAAGGATGGGTACTTCAACTTGTAAAAGGTTTTATGATGGACATTAAGAAAGGAACTGGTTCTGAAATGCCTTTTGAAAAGTATTGCTAGGTGTTGGGGCATTCAAAAAGCTGTAAAGTAAAGTTGCTGGTGAAAAGGATGGGAACTTCAACTTGTAAATTGGGTTTTAGGAAGGACATTAAGCAAAATAACTTGTTCTGAAATGCCATTTGAAAAGTATAGCTTGGTGTTGGAGCATTCAAAAAGGCAGTATAGTAAAGTTGTGGGTGAAAAGGATGGGAACTTCAACTTGTAAAATGGGTTTAGGAAGGACATTAAGAAAATAACTTGTTTTGATATGCCATTTGAAAAGTATTGCTTGGTGTTGGAGCATTCAAAAAAGCTGTAAAGTAAAGTTGTGTGTAAAAAGGATTGGGTACTTCAATTTGTAAAATGGGTTTAGGAGGGACATTAAGAAACGAACTTGTTCTGAAATGCCCTTTGAAAACTTCAAGTTGTAAAATGGGTTTAGAAAGTACATTAAGAAAAGAACGTGTTGTGAAATGCCCTTTGAAAAGTAGTGTTTGGTGTTGGTGCATTCAAAAAGCTCTAATATAACGCTAAGTGTATAATGTAAGGATACTTCAGCTAGGAGAATAGGTGTAAGACGGATATTATAAAAATAACTTGTTCTGAAATGCCGTTTGAAAGGTATTACTTGGTGTTGGGCATACAAAAAGCTGTAAAGTAAAGTTGTGGGTGAAAAGGATGGGAACTTCAACTTGTAAAATGGGTTTAGGAAGAACATTAAGAAAATAACTTGTTCTGAAATGCCATTTGAAAAGTATTGCTTGGTGTTGGAGCATTCAAAAATCTGTAAAGTAAAGTTGTGTGTGAAAAGGATGGGTACTTCAATTTGTAAAGTGGGTTTAGGAGGGATATTAAGAAAGGATATTGTTCTGAAATGCCTTTTGAAAAGTATTGCTTGGTGTTCCAGCATTCAAAAAAGCTGTAAAGTAAAGTTGGGGCTGAAAAGGATGGGAACTTCAACTTGTAAAATGGGTTTAGGAAGGACATTAAGAAAGGAACTGGTTGTGAAATGCCATTTGAAAAGTATTGCTTGGTGTTTGAGCATTCAAAAAGGCAGTATAGTAAAGTTGTGGGTGAAAAGGATGGGTACTTCAATTTGTAAAATGGGTTTAGGATGGACATTAAGAAAAGAAATTGTTCTGAAATGACCTTTGAAAAGTATTGCTTGGTGTTGGAGCATTCAAATAGCAGTATAGTAAAGTTGTGGTGAAATGGATGGGTACTTCAACTTGTAAAAAGGTTTTATGAGGGACATTAAGAAAGGAAATTGTTCTGAAATGCCTTTTGAAAAGTATTGCTTGGTGTTGGAGCATTCAAAAAAGCTGTAAAGTAAAGTTGTGGGTGAAAAGGATGGGTACTTCAAGTTGTAAAATGGGTTTAGGAAGGAAATTAAGAAAATAACTTGTTCTGAAATGCCTTTTGAAAAATATTGTTGGGTGTTGGAGCATTCAAGAAGCAGTATAGTAAAGTTGTGGGTGAAAAGGATGGGTATTTCAACTTGTAAAATGGGTTTAGGAAGGACATTATGAAAAGAACTTGTTCTGAAAAGCCCTTTGAAATGTATTGCTTGGTGTTGGAGCATTCAAAAAAGCTGTAAAATAAAGTTGTGGGTGAAAAGGATGGGTACTTCAATTTGTAAAATGGGTTTAGGAAGGAAATTAAGAAAAGAAATTGTTCTGAAATGCCCTTTGAAAAGTATTTCTTGGTGTTGGACATTCAAAAAGCTGTAAAGTAAAGTTGTGGGTGAAAAGGATGGGTACTTCAACTTATAAAATGGGTTTAGGAAGGACATTATGAAAAGAACTTGTTCTGAAATGCTCTTTGAAAAGTATTGCTTGGTGTTGGAGCATTCAAAAAGGCAGTATAGTAAAGTTGTGGGTGAAAAGGATGGGTACTTCAACTTGTAAAATGGGTTTAGGAAGGACATTAAGAAAATAACTTGTTCTGAAATACCTTTTGAAAAGTATTGCTTGGTGTTGGAGCATTCAAAAAGCTCTAAAGTAAAGTTGTGGGTGAAAAGGATGGGTACTTCAAGTTGTGAAATGGGTTTAGGACGGTCAATAAGAAAAGAACTTGTTCTGAAATGCCATTTGAAAAGTATTGCTTGGTGTTGGGACACTCAAAAAGCTGTAAAGTAAAGTTGTGGGTGAAAAGGATGGGTACTTCAACTTGTAAAATTGGTTTAGGAAGGACATTAAGAAAATAACTTGTTCTGAAATGCCTTTTGAAAAATATTGTTGGGTGTTGGAGCATTCAAGAAGCAGTATAGTAAAGTTGTGGGTGAAAAGGATGGGTATTTCAACTTGTAAAATGGGTTTAGGAAGGACATTATGAAAAGAACTTGTTCTAAAAAGCCCTTTGAAATGTATTGCTTGGTGTTGGAGCATTCAAAAAAGCTGTAAAGTAAAGTTGTGGGTGAAAAGGATGGGTACTTCAATTTGTAAAATGGGTTTAAGAGGGTAATTAAGAAAAGAAATTGTTCTGAAATCCCCTTTGAAAAGTATTGCTTGGTGTTGGAGCATTCAAAAAGCTGTAAAGTAAAGTTGTGGGTGAAAAGGATTGGTACTTCAACATATAAAATGGGTTTAGGATGGACATTATGAAAAGAACTTGTTCTGAAATGCTCTTTGAAAAGTATTGCTTGGTGTTGGAGCATTCAAAAAGGCAGTATAGTAAAGTTTTGGGTGAAAAGGATGGGTACTTCAACTTGTAAAATGGGCTTAGGAAGGACATTAAGAAAATAACTTGTTCTGAAATACCTTTTGAAAAGTATTGCTTGGTGTTGGAGCATTCAAAAAGCTCTAAAGTAAAGTTGTGGGTGAAAAGGATGGGTACTTCAAGTTGTAAAATGGGTTTAGGACGGTCAATAAGAAAAGAACTTGTTCTGAAATGCCTTTTGAAAAGTATTGCTTGGTGTTGGGGCACTCAAAAAGCTGTAAAGTAAAGTTGTGGATTGAAAAGGATGGGAACTTCAACTTTTAAAATGGGTTTAGGAAGGACATTAAGAAAATAACTTGTTCTGAAATGCCTTTTGAAAAGTATTGTTGGGTGTTGGAGCATTCAAGAAGCAGTATAGTAAAGTTGTGGGTGAAAAGGATGGGTATTTCAACTTGTAAAATGGGTTTAGGAGGGATATTAAGAAAGGAAATTGTTCTGAAATGCCATTTGAAAAGTATTGCCTGGTGTTGGAGCATTCAAAAAGCTGTAAAGTAAAGTTGTGGTGAAAAGGATGGGTACTTCAACTTGTAAAAGGTTTTATGAGGGACATTAAGAAAAGAAATTGTTCTGAAATGCCTTTTGAAAACTTCAAGTTGTAAAATGGGTTTAGGAAGGACATTAAGAAAAGAACTTGTTCTGAAATGCCTTTTAAAAGTATTGCTTGGTGTTGGAGCATTCAAAAAGGCAGAATAGTAAAGTTGTGGGTGAAAAGGATGGGTACTTCAACTTGTAAAATGCGTTTAGGAGGGACATTAAGAATAGAAATTGTTCTGAAATGCTTTTTGAAAAGTATTGCTTGGTGTTGGAGCTTTCAAAAAGCTGTAAAGTAAAGTTGTGGTGAAAAGGATGGGTACTTCAACTTGTAAAAGGTTTTATGATGGACATTAAGAAAGGAACTGGTTCTGAAATGCCTTTTGAAAAGTATTGCTAGGTGTTGGGGCATTCAAAAAGCTGTAAAGTAAAGTTGCTGGTGAAAAGGATGGGAACTTCAACTTGTAAATTGGGTTTTAGGAAGGACATTAAGCAAATTAACTTGTTCTGAAATGCCATTTGAAAAGTATAGCTTGGTGTTGGAGCATTCAAAAAGGCAGTATAGTAAAGTTGTGGGTGAAAAGGATGGGTACTTCAACTTGTAAAATGGGATTAGGAAGGACATTAAGAAAATAACTTGTTCTGAAATGCCTTTTGAAAAGTATTGCTTGGTGTTGGAGCATTCAAAAAAGCTGTAAAGTAAAGTTGTGTGTAAAAAGGATGGGTACTTCAATTTGTAAAATGGGTTTAGGAGGGACATTAAGAAAAGAAATTGTTATGAAATGCCTTTTGAAAACTTCAAGTTTTAAAATGGGTTTAGGATGTACACTAATAAAAGGTCTCGTTGTGAAATATCCTTTGAAAAGTATTGCTCGGTGTTGAAGCATTCAAAAAGCTATAATGTAAAGTTTGGTGTGTAAAGGAAGGGTGCTTCAACTTGTAAACTAGGTTTAGGCCGGACACTAAGAATATAACTTATTCTGAAATGCCTTTTGAAAAGTATTACTTGGTGTTGAGCATTCAAAAAGCTGTAAAGTAAAGTTGTGGGTGAAAAGGATGGGAACTTCAACTTGTAAAATGGGTTTAGGAAGGACATTAAGAAAATAACTTGTTCTGAAATGCCATTTGAAAAGTATTGCTTGGTGTTGGACCATTCAAAAAGCTGTAAAGTAAAGTTGTGGGTGAAAAGGATGGGTACTTCAATTTGTAAAATGGGTTTAGGAGGGATATTAAGAAATGATATTGTTCTGAAATGCTTTTTGAAAAGTATTGCTTGGTGTTGCAGCATTCAAAAAAGCTGGAAAGTAAAGTTGGGGGTGAAAAGGATGGGAACTTCAACTTGTAAAATGGGTTTAGGAAGGACATTAAGAAAGGAACTGGTTGTGAAATGTCATTTGAAAAGTATTGCTTGGTGTTTGAGCATTCAAAAAGGCAGTATAGTAAAGTTGTGGGTGAAAAGGATGGGTACTTCAATTTGTAAAATGGGTTTAGAAGGGATATTAAGAAAAGAAATTGTTCTGAAATGACATTTGAAAAGTATTGCCTGGTGTTGGAGCATTCAAAAAGCTGTAAAGTAAAGTTGTGGTGAAATGGATGGGTACTTCAACTTGTAAAAAGGTTTTATGAGGGACATTAAGAAAGGAAATGGTTTTGAAATGCCTTTTGAAAAGTATTGCTTGGTGTTGGAGCATTCAAAAAAGCTGTAAAGTAAAGTTGTGGGTGAAAAGGATGGGTACTTCAACTTGTAAAAGGTCTTATGATGGACATTAAGAAAGGATCTGGTTCTGAAATGCCTTTTGAAAAGTATTGCTAGGTGTTGGGGCATTCAAAAAGCTGTAAAGTAAAGTTGAGGTTTTATGAGGGACATTAAGAAAGGAAATTGTTCTGAAATGCCTTTTGAAAAGTATTGCTTGGTGTTGGAGCATTCAAAAAAGCTGTAAAGTAAAGTTGTGGGTGAAAAGGATGGGTACTTCAACTTGTAAAAGGTTTTATGATGGACATTAAGAAAGGAACTGGTTCTGAAATGCCTTTTGAAAAGTATTGCTAGGTGTTAGGGCATTCAAAAAGCTGTAAAGTAAAGTTGTGGTGAAAAGGATGGGTACTTCAACTTGTAAAAGGTTTTATGATGGACATTAAGAAAGGAACTGGTTCTGAAATGCCTTTTGAAAAGTATTGCTAGGTGTTGGGGCATTCAAAAAGCTGTAAAGTAAAGTTGCTGGTGAAAACGATGGGAACTTCAACTTGTAAATTGGGTTTTAGGAAGGACATTAAGCAAATTAACTTGTTCTGAAATGCCATTTGAAAAGTATAGCTTGGTGTTGGAGCATTCAAAAAGGCAGTATAGTAAAGTTGTGGGTGAAAAGGATGGGTACTTCAACTTATAAAATGGGTTTAGGAAGGACATTAAGAAAATAAAATGTTCTGAAAAGCCTTTTGAAAAGTATTGCTTGGTGTTGGAGAATTCAAAAAAGCTGTAAAGTAAAGTTGTGTGTAAAAAGGATGGGTACTTCAATTTGTAAAATGGGTTTAGAAGGGACATTAAGAAAAGAAATTGTTCTGAAATGCCTTTTGAAAACTTCAAGTTGTAAAATGGGTTTAGGAAGGACATTAAGAAAATAACTTGTTCTGAAATACCTTTTGAAAAGTATTGCTTGGTGTTGGAGCATTCAAAAAGCTCTAAAGTAAAGTTGTGGGTGAAAAGGATGGGAACTTCAACTTGTAAAATGGGTTTAGGAAGGACATTAAGAAAGGAACTGGTTGTGAAATGCCATTTGAAAAGTATTGCTTGGTGTTTGAGCATTCAAAAAGGCAGTATAGTAAAGTTGTGGGTGAAAAGGATGGGTACTTCAATTTGTAAAATGGGTTTAGGAGGGACATTAAGAAAAGAAATTGTTCTGAAATGACATTTGAAAAGTATTGCCTGGTGTTGGAGCATTCAAAAAGCTGTAAAGTAAAGTTGTGGTGAAATGGATGGGTACTTAAACTTGTAAAAAGGTTTTATGAGGGACATTAAGAAAGGAAATTGTTCTGAAATGCCTTTTGAAAAGTATTGCTTGGTGTTGGAGCATTCAAAAAAGCTGTAAAGTAAAGTTGTGGGTGAAAAGGATGGGTACTTCAACTTGTAAAATGGGTTTAGGAAGGACATTAAGAAAATAACTTGCTCTGATATGCCTTTTGAAAAGTATTGCTGGGTGTTGGAGCATTCAAGAAGCAGTATAGTAAAGTTGTGGGTGAAAAGGATGGGTATTTCAACTTGTAAAATGGGTTTAGGAAGGACATTATGAAAAGAACTTGTTCTGAAAAGCCCTTTGAAATGTATTGCTTGGTGTTGGAGCATTCAAAAAAGCTGTAAAGTAAAGTTGTGGGTGAAAAGGATGGGTACTTCAATTTGTAAAATGGGTTTAAGACGGAAATTAAGAAAAGAACTTGTTCTGAAATGCCCTTTGAAAAGTATTGCTTGGTGTTGGAGCATTCAAAAAGCTGTAAAGTAAAGTTGTGGGTGAAAAGGATAGGTACTTCAACTTATAAAATGGGTTTAGGAAGGACATTATGAAAAGAACTTGTTCTGAAATGCCCTTTGAAAAGTATTGCTTGGTGTTGGAGCATTCAAAAAGGCAGTATAGTAAAGTTTTGGGTGAAAAGGATGGGTACTTCAACTTGTAAAATGGGTTTAGGAAGGACATTAAGAAAAGAACTTGTTGTGAAATGCCTTTTGAAAAGTATTGCTTGGTGTTGGAGCATTCAAAAAGCTCTAAAGTAAAGTTGTGGGTGAAAAGGATGGGTACTTCAAGTTGTGAAATGGGTTTAGGACGGTCAATAAAAAAAGAACTTGTTCTGAAATGCCTTTTGAAAAGTATTGCTTGGTGTTGGAGCATTCAAAAAGCTGTAAAGTAAAGTTGTGGGTGAAAAGGATGGGTACTTCAACTTGTAAAATGGGTTTAGGAAGGACATTAAGAAAATAACTTGTTCTAAAATGCCTTTTGAAAATTATTGTTGGGTGTTGGAGCATTCAAGAAGCAGTATAGTAAAGTTGTGGGTGAAAAGGATGGGTATTTCAACTTGTAAAATGGGTTTAGGAAGGACATTATGAAAAGAACTTGTTCTAAAAAGCCCTTTGAAATGTATTGCTTGGTGTTGGAGCATTCAAAAAAGCTGTAAAGTAAAGTTGTGGGTGAAAAGGATGGGTACTTCAAGTTGTAAAATGGGTTTAGGAAGGACATTAAGAAAAGAAATTGTTCTGAAATGCCTTTTGAAAAGTATTGCTTGGTGTTGGAGCATTCAAAAAGCTGTAAAGTAAATTTGTGGGTGAAAAGGATAGGTACTTCAACATGTAAAATTGGTTTAGGAAGGACATTATGAAAAGAACTTGTTCTGAAATGCTCTTTGAAAAGTATTGCTTGGTGTTGGAGCATTCAAAAATGCAGTATAGTAAAGTTTTGGGTGAAAAGGATGGGTACTTCAACTTGTAAAATGGGCTTAGGAAGGACATTAAGAAAATAACTTGTTCTGAAATGCCTTTTGAAAAGTATTGCTTGGTGTTGGAGCATTCAAAAAGCTCTAAAGTAAAGTTGTGGGTGAAAAGGATGGGTACTTCAAGTTGTAAAATGGGTTTAGGACGGTCAATAAGAAAAGAACTTGTTCTGAAATGCCTTTTGAAAAGTATTGCTTGGTGTTGGGGCACTCAAAAAGCTGTAAAGTTGTGGATTGAAAAGGATGGGAACTTCAACTTTTAAAATGGGTTTAGGAAGGACATTAAGAAAATAACTTGTTCTGAAATGCCTTTTGAAAAGTATTGTTGGGTGTTGGAGCATTCAAGAAGCAGTATAGTAAAGTTGTGGGTGAAAAGGATGGGTATTTCAACTTGTAAAATGGGTTTAGGAGGGATATTAAGAAAGGAAATTGTTCTGAAATGCCATTTGAAAAGTATTGCCTGGTGTTGGAGCATTCAAAAAGCTGTAAAGTAAAGTTGTGGTGAAAAGGATGGGTACTTCAACTTGTAAAAGGTTTTATGAGGGACATTAAGAAAAGAAATTGTTCTGAAATGCCTTTTGAAAACTTCAAGTTGTAAAATGGGTTTAGGAAGGACATTAAGAAAAGAACTTGTTCTGAAATGCCTTTTGAAAAGTATTGCTTGGTGTTGGAGCATTCAAAAAGGCAGAATAGTAAAGTTGTGGGTGAAAAGGATGGGTACTTCAACTTGTAAAATGCGTTTAGGAGGGACATTAAGAATAGAAATTGTTCTGAAATGCTTTTTGAAAAGTATTGCTTGGTGTTGGAGCTTTCAAAAAGCTGTAAAGTAAAGTTGTGGTGAAAAGGATGGGTACTTCAACTTGTAAAAGGTTTTATGATGGACATTAAGAAAGGAACTGGTTCTGAAATGCCTTTTGAAAAGTATTGCTAGGTGTTGGGGCATTCAAAAAGCTGTAAAGTAAAGTTGCTGGTGAAAAGGATGGGAACTTCAACTTGTAAATTGGGTTTTAGGAAGGACATTAAGCAAATTAACTTGTTCTGAAATGCCATTTGAAAAGTATAGCTTGGTGTTGGAGCATTCAAAAAGGCAGTATAGTAAAGTTGTGGGTGAAAAGGATGGGTACTTCAACTTGTAAAATGGGATTAGGAAGGACATTAAGAAAATAACTTGTTCTGAAATGCCTTTTGAAAAGTATTGCTTGGTGTTGGAGAATTCAAAAAAGCTGTAAAGTAAAGTTGTGTGTAAAAAGGATGGGTACTTCAATTTGTAAAATGGGTTTAGGAGGGACATTAAGAAAAGAAATTGTTCTGAAATGCCTTTTGAAAACTTCAAGTTGTAAAATGGGTTTAAGAATGACATTAATAAAAGTAATCGTTCTGAAATTCCCTTTGAAAAGTATTGCTTTGTGTTTGAGCATTCAAAACGCTGTAAATTAAAGATTTGGGTCTAATGAAAGGGTGTTTCAATTTTTAATATAGGTTTAGAAAGGTCGCTAGGAAAAGAACTTGTTCTGAAATGCCTTTTGAAAAGTATTGCGTGGTGTTGAGCATTCAAAATGCTGTAAAGTAAAGCTATGGGTGAAAAGGATGGGAACTTCAACTTGTAAAATGGGTTTAGGAAGGACATTAAGAAAATAACTTGTTCTGAAATGCCATTTGAAAAGTATTGTTTGGTGTTGGACCATTCAAAAAGCTGTAAAGTAAAGTTGTGGGTGAAAAGGATGGGTACTTCAATTTGTAAAATGGGTTTAGGAGGGATATTAAGAAATGATATTGTTCTGAAATGCTTTTTGAAAAGTATTGCTTGGTGTTGCAGCATTCAAAAAAGCTGGAAAGTAAAGTTGGGGTTGAAAAGGATGGGAACTTCAACTTGTAAAATGGGTTTAGGAAGGACATTAAGAAAGGAA
Organism: Artemia sp. Qi Xiang Cuo; assembly: GCF_049724085.1. Lineage (NCBI taxonomy): Eukaryota > Metazoa > Arthropoda > Branchiopoda > Anostraca > Artemiidae > Artemia > Artemia sp. Qi Xiang Cuo. The sequence goes on along the minus strand of NC_142812.1, from coordinate 24,114,547 downwards.
CTGGTTGTGAAATGCCATTTAAAAAGTATTGCTTGGTGTTTGAGCATTCAAAAAGGCAGTATAGTAAAGTTGTGGGTGAAAAGGATGGGTACTTCAATTTGTAAAATGGGTTTAGGAGGGACATTAAGAAAAGAAATTGTTCTGAAATGACATTTGAAAAGTATTGCCTGGTGTTGGAGCATTTAAAAAGCTGTAAAGTAAAGTTGTGGTGAAATGGATGGGTACTTCAACTTGTAAAAAGGTTTTATGAGGGACATTAAGAAAGGAAATTGTTCTGAAATGCCTTTTGAAAAGTATTGCTTGGTGTTGGAGCATTCAAAAAAGCTGTAAAGTAAAGTTGTGGGTGAAAAGGATGGGTACTTCAACTTGTAAAAGGTCTTATGATGGACATTAAGAAAGGATCTGGTTCTGAAATGCCTTTTGAAAAGTATTGCTAGGTGTTGGGGCATTCAAAAAGCTGTAAAGTAAAGTTGAGGTTTTATGAGGGACATTAAGAAAGGAAATTGTTCTGAAATGCCTTTTGAAAAGTATTGCTTGGTGTTGGAGCATTCAAAAAAGCTGTAAAGTAAAGTTGTGGGTGAAAAGGATGGGTACTTCAACTTGTAAAAGGTTTTATGATGGACATTAAGAAAGGAACTGGTTCTGAAATGCCTTTTGAAAAGTATTGCTAGGTGTTAGGGCATTCAAAAAGCTGTAAAGTAAAGTTGTGGTGAAAAGGATGGGTACTTCAACTTGTAAAAGGTTTTATGATGGACATTAAGAAAGGAACTGGTTCTGAAATGCCTTTTGAAAAGTATTGCTAGGTGTTGGGGCATTCAAAAAGCTGTAAAGTAAAGTTGCTGGTGAAAAGGATGGGAACTTCAACTTGTAAATTGGGTTTTAGGAAGGACATTAAGCAAATTAACTTGTTCTGAAATGACATTTGAAAAGTATTGCTTGGTGTTGGGGCATTCAAAAAAGCAGTATAGTAAAGTTGTGGGTGAAAAGGATGGCATCTTCAACTTTTAAAATGGGTTTAGGAAGGACATTATGAAAAGAACTTGTTTCGATATGCCTTTTGAAAAGCATTGTTTGGTGTTGGGGAATTCAAAAAAGCTGTAAAGTAAAGTTGTGGGTAAAAAGGATGGGTGCTTCAATTTGTAAAATGGGTTTAGGAGGGACATTAAGAAAAGAAATTGTTCTGAAATGCCTTTTGAAAACTTCAAGTTGTAAAATGGGTTTAGGAAGGACATTAAGAAAATAACTTGTTCTGAAATACCTTTTGAAAAGTATTGCTTGGTGTTGGAGCATTCAAAAAGCTCTAAAGTAAAGTTGTGGGTGAAAAGGATGGGAACTTCAACTTGTAAAATGGGTTTAGGAAGGACATTAAGAAAGGAACTGGTTGTGAAATGCCATTTGAAAAGTATTGCTTGGTGTTTGAGCATTCAAAAAGGCAGTATAGTAAAGTTGTGGGTGTAAAGGATTGGTACTTCAATTTATAAAATGGGTTTAGGATGGACATTAAGAAAAGAAATTGTTCTGAAATGCCCTTTGAAAAGTATTGCTTGGTGTTGGAGCATTCAAATAGCAGTATAGTAAAGTTGTGGTGAAATGGATGGGTACTTCAACTTGTAAAAAGGTTTTATGAGGGGCATTAAGAAAGGAAATTGTTCTGAAATGCCTTTTGAAAAGTATTGCTTGGTGTTGGAGCATTCAAAAAAGCTGTAAAGTAAAGTTGTGGGTGAAAAGGATGGGTACTTCAACTTGTAAAATGGGTTTAGGAAGGAAATTTTGAAAATAACTTGTTCTGAAATGCCTTTTGAAAAATATTGTTGGGTGTTGGAGCATTCAAGAAGCAGTATAGTAAAGTTGTGGGTGAAAAGGATGGGTATTTCAACTTGTAAAATGGGTTTAGGAAGGACATTATGAAAAGAAATTGTTCTGAAAAGCCCTTTGAAATGTATTGCTTGGTGTTGGAGCATTCAAAAAAGCTGTAAAGTAAAGTTGTGGGTGAAAAGGATGGGTACTTCAACTTGTAAAATGGGTTTAGGAGGGACATTAAGAAAAGAAATTGTTCTGAAATGCCTTTTGAAAAGTATTGCTTGGTGTTGGAGCATTCAAAAAGCTGTAAAGTAAAGTTGTGGTGAAAAGGATGGGTACTTAAACTTCTAAAATGGGTTTAGGATGGACATTATGAAAAGAACTTGTTCTGAAATGCTCTTTGAAAAGTATTGCTTGGTGTTGGAGCATTCAAAAAGGCAGTATAGTAAAGTTTTGGGTGAAAAGGATGGGTACTTCAACTTGTAAAATGCCTTTATGAAATGCCAACTTGTAAAAAGCAGCAGTATAGTAGAAGCAGTAAAGAAATTGTTATGAAATGCCTTTTGAAAACTTCAAGTTGTAAAATGGGTTTAGGAGGGACATTAAGAAAAGAAATTGTTCTGAAATGCCTTTTGAAAAGTATTGCTTGGTGTTGGAGCATTCAAAAAGCTGTAAAGTAAAGTTGTGGGTGAAAAGGATGGGTACTTCAATTTGTAAAATTGGTTTAGGAGGGTCACTAAGAAAAGAACTGGTTCTGAAATGCCTTTTGAAAAGTATTGCTAGGTGTTGGGCATTCAAAAAGCTGTAAAGTAAAGTTGTGGGTGAAAAGGATGGGAACTTCAACTTGTAAAATGGGTTTAGGAAGGACATTAAGAAAAGAACTTGTTCTGAAATGCCATTTGAAAAGTATTGCTTGGTGTTGGACCATTCAAAAAGCTGTAAAGTAAAGTTGTGTGTGAAAAGGATGGGTACTTCAATTTGTAAAATGGGTTTAGGAGGGATATTAAGAAATGATATTGTTCTGAAATGCTTTTTGAAAAGTATTGCTTGGTGTTGCAGCATTCAAAAAAGCTGGAAAGTAAAGTTGGGGGTGAAAAGGATGGGAACTTCAACTTGTAAAATGGGTTTAGGAAGGACATTAAGAAAGGAACTGGTTGTGAAATGCCATTTGAAAAGTATTGCTTGGTGTTTGAGCATTCAAAAAGGCAGTATAGTAAAGTTGTGGGTGAAAAGGATGGGTACTTCAATTTGTAAAATGGGTTTAGGAGGGACATTAAGAAAAGAAATTGTTCTGAAATGACATTTGAAAAGTATTGCCTGGTGTTGGAGCATTTAAAAAGCTGTAAAGTAAAGTTGTGGTGAAATGGATGGGTACTTCAACTTGTAAAAAGGTTTTATGAGGGACATTAAGAAAGGAAATTGTTCTGAAATGCCTTTTGAAAAGTATTGCTTGGTGTTTGAGCATTCAAAAAAGCTGTAAAGTAAAGTTGTGGGTGAAAAGGATGGGTACTTCAACTTGTAAAAGGTCTTATGATGGACATTAAGAAAGGATCTGGTTCTGAAATGCCTTTTGAAAAGTATTGCTAGGTGTTGGGGCATTCAAAAAGCTGTAAAGTAAAGTTGAGGTTTTATGAGGGACATTAAGAAAGGAAATTGTTCTGAAATGCCTTTTGAAAAGTATTGCTTGGTGTTGGAGCATTCAAAAAAGCTGTAAAGTAAAGTTGTGGGTGAAAAGGATGGGTACTTCAACTTGTAAAAGGTTTTATGATGGACATTAAGAAAGGAACTGGTTCTGAAATGCCTTTTGAAAAGTATTGCTAGGTGTTAGGGCATTCAAAAAGCTGTAAAGTAAAGTTGTGGTGAAAAGGATGGGTACTTCAACTTGTAAAAGGTTTTATGATGGACATTAAGAAAGGAACTGGTTCTGAAATGCCTTTTGAAAAGTATTGCTAGGTGTTGGGGCATTCAAAAAGCTGTAAAGTAAAGTTGCTGGTGAAAAGGATGGGAACTTCAACTTGTAAATTGGGTTTTAGGAAGGACATTAAGCAAATTAACTTGTTCTGAAATGCCCTTTGAAACCTATTGCTTGGTGTTGGAGCAGTCAAAAAGGTAGTATTGTTAAGTTTTGTTTGAAAAGAATGGGTACTTCAACTTTAAAAATTGTTTTAGGAAGTATATTAGGAAAAGATATTCTTCTGAAATGAATTTTGAAAATAATTGATGAGGATTGGAGCATTCAAAAAAGCTGCAAAGTAAATTTTGTTGTAAAAAGAATGGGCACTTCAATTTGTAAAATGGGTTTAGGAAGGACATTAAGAAAAGAAATTGTTCTGAAATGCCTTTTGAAAACTTCAAGTTGTAAAATGGGTTTAGGAAGGACATTAAGAAAATAACTTGTTCTGAAATACCTTTTGAAAAGTATTGCTTGGTGTTGGAGCATTCAAAAAGCTCTAAAGTAAAGTTGTGGGTGAAAAGGATGGGTACTTCAAGTTGTAAAATGGGTTTAGGACGGTCAATAAGAAAAGAACTTGTTCTGAAATGCCTTTTGAAAAGTATTGCTTGGTGTTGGGGCACTCAAAAAGCTGTAAAGTAAAGTTGTGGGTGAAAAGGATGGGTACTTCAACTTGTAAAATGGGTTTAGGAAGGACATTAAGAAAATAACTTGTTCTAAAATGCCTTTTGAAAAATATTGTTGGGTGTTGGAGCATTCAAGAAGCAGTATAGTAAAGTTGTGGGTGAAAAGGATGGGCATTTCAACTTGTAAAATGGGTTTAGGAAGGACATTATGAAAAGAACTTGTTCTGAAAAGCCCTTTGAAATGTATTGCTTGGTGTTGGAGCATTCAAAAGCTGTAAAGTAAAGTTGTGGGTGAAAAGGATGGGTACTTCAACTTGTAAAATGGGTTTAGGAAGGACATTAAGAAAAGAAATTGTTCTGAAATGCCTTTTGAAAAGTATTGCTTGGTGTTGGAGCATTCAAAAAGCTGTAAAGTAAATTTGTGGGTGAAAAGGATAGGTACTTCAACATGTAAAATGGGTTTAGGAAGAACATTATGAAAAGAACTTGTTCTGAAATGCTCTTTGAAAAGTATTGCTTGGTGTTGGAGCATTCAAAAAGGCAGTATAGTAAAGTTTTGGATGAAAAGGATGGGTACTTCAACTTGTAAAATGGGTTTAGGAAGGACATTAAGAAAATAACTTGTTCTGAAATACCTTTTGAAAAGTATTGCTTGGTGTTGGAGCATTCAAAAAGCTCTAAAGTAAAGTTGTGGGTGAAAAGGATGGGTACTTCAAGTTGTAAAATGGGTTTAGGACGGTCAATAAGAAAAGAACTTGTTCTGAAATGCCTTTTGAAAAGTATTGCTTGGTGTTGGGGCACTCAAAAAGCTGTAAAGTAAAGTTGTGGATTGAAAAGGATGGGAACTTCAACTTTTAAAATGGGTTTAGGAAGGACATTAAGAAAATAACTTGTTCTGAAATGCCTTTTGAAAAGTATTGTTGGATGTTGGAGCATTCAAGAAGCAGTATAGTAAAGTTGTGGGTGAAAAGGATGGGTATTTCAACTTGTAAAATGGGTTTAGGAGGGATATTAAGAAAGGAAATTGTTCTGAAATGCCATTTGAAAAGTATTGCCTGGTGTTGGAGCATTCAAAAAGCTGTAAAGTAAAGTTGTGGTGAAAAGGATGGGTACTTCAACTTGTAAAAGGTTTTATGAGGGACATTAAGAAAAGAAATTGTTCTGAAATGCCTTTTGAAAACTTCAAGTTGTAAAATGGGTTTAGGAAGGACATTAAGAAAAGAACTTGTTCTGAAATGCCTTTTGAAAAGTATTGCTTGGTGTTGGAGCATTCAAAAAGGCAGAATAGTAAAGTTGTGGGTGAAAAGGATGGGTACTTCAACTTGTAAAATGGGTTTAGGAGGGACATTAAGAATAGAACTTGTTCTGAAATGCTTTTTGAAAAGTATTGCTTGGTGTTGGAGCTTTCAAAAAGCTGTAAAGTAAAGTTGTGGTGAAAAGGATGGGTACTTCAACTTGTAAAAGGTTTTATGATGGACATTAAGAAAGGAACTGGTTCTGAAATGCCTTTTGAAAAGTATTGCTAGGTGTTGGGGCATTCAAAAAGCTGTAAAGTAAAGTTGCTGGTGAAAAGGATGGGAACTTCAACTTGTAAATTGGGTTTTAGGAAGGACATTAAGCAAATTAACTTGTTCGGAAATGCCATTTGAAAAGTATTGCTTGGTGTTGGAGCATTCAAAAAGGCAGTATAGTAAAGTTGTGGCTGAAAAGGATGGGAACTTTAACTTGTAAAATTGGTTTAGGAAGGACATGATGAAAAGAACTTGTTCTGATATGCCCTTTGAAAAGCATTGATTGGTGTTGGAGAATTCAAAAAAAGCTGTAAAATATAGTTGTGTGTAAAAAGGATGGGTACTTCAATTTGTAAAATGGGTTTAGGAGGGACATTAAGAAAAGAAATTGTTCTGAAATGCCTTTTGAAAACTTCAACTTGTAAAATGGGTTTAGGATGGATATTAATAAAAGTAATTGTTCTGAAATGCCCTTTGAAAAGTATTACTTGGTATTGATGCATTCAAAACGCTGTAAAGTAAAGTTGTGGGTATAAAGGATGGGTACTTCAATTTGTAAAATGGGTTTAGGACGGTCACTAAGAAAAGAACTTGTTCCGAAATTCCTTTTAAAAAGTATTGCTTGGTGTTGGGCATTCAAAAAGCTGTAAAGTAAAGTTATGGGTGAAAAGGATGGGAACTTCAACTTGTAAAATGGGTTTAGGAAGGACATTAAGAAAATAACTTGTTCTGAAATGCCCTTTGAAAAGTATTGTTTGGTGTTGGGGCATTCAAAAAGCTGTAAAGTAAAGTTGTGGGTGAAAAGGATGGGTACTTCAACTTGTAAAATGGGTTTAGGAGGGATATTAAGAAAGGATATTGTTCTGAAATGCTTTTTGAAAAGTATTGCTTGGTGTTGCAGCATTCAAAAAAGCTGTAAAGTAAAGTTGGGGGTGAAAACGATGGGAACTTCAATTTGTAAAATGGGTTTAGGAAGGACATTAAGAAAGGAACTGGTTGTGAAATGCCATTTGAAAAGTATTGCTTGGTGTTTGAGCATACAAAAAGGCAGTATAGTAAAGTTGTGGGTGAAAAGGATTGGTACTTCAATTTGTAAAATGGGTTTAGGATGGACATTAAGAAAAGAAATTGTTCTGAAATGACCTTTGAAAAGTATTGCTTGGTGTTGGAGCATTCAAATAGCAGTATAGTAAAGTTGTGGTGAAATGGATGGGTACTTCAACTTGTAAAAAGGTTTTATGAGGGACATTAAGAAAGGAAATTGTTCTGAAATGCCTTTTGAAAAGTATTGCTTGGTGTTGGAGCATTCAAAAAGCTGTAAAGTAAAGTTGTGGGTGAAAAGGATGGGTACTTCAACTTGTAAAATGGGTTTAGGAAGGAAATTAAGAAAAGAAATGATTGTGAAATAACTTTTGAAAAGTATTGTTGGGTGTTGGGGCATTCAAGAAGCAGTATAGTAAAGTTGTGGGTGAAAAGAATGGGTACTTCAACTTGTAAAATGGGTTTAGGAGGGACATTAAGAAAGGAACTTGTTCTGAAATGCTCTTTGAAAAGTATTGCTTGGTGTTGGAGCATTCAAAAAGGCAGTATAGTAAAGTTTTGGGTGAAAAGGATGGGTACTTCAACTTGTTAAATGGGTTTAGGAAGGACCTTAAGAAAATAACTTGTTCTGAAATGCCTTTTGAAAAGTATTGCTTGGTGTTGGAGCATTCAAAAAGCTGTAAAGTAAATTTATGGGTAAAAAGGATAGGTACTTCAACTTGTAAAATGGGTTTAGGAAGGACATTATGAAAAGAACTTGTTCTGAAATGCTCTTTGAAAAGTATTGCTTGGTGTTGGAGCATTCAAAAAGGCAGTATAGTAAAGTTTTGGGTGAAAAGGATGGGTACTTCAACTTGTAAAATGGGTTTAGGAAGGACCATAAGAAAAGAACTTGTTCTGAAATGCCTTTTGAAAAGTATTGCTTGGTGTTGGAGCATTCAAAAAGCTCTAAAGTAAAGTTGTGGGTGAAAAGGATGGGTACTTCAAGTTGTAAAATGGGTTTAGGACGGTCAATAAGAAAAGAACTTGTTCTGAAATGCCTTTTGAAAAGTATTGCTTGGTGTTGGGGCACTCAAAAAGCTGTAGAGTAAAGTTTTGGGTGAAAAGGATGGGAACTTCAACTTTTAAAATGGGTTTAGGAAGGACATTAAGAAAATCACTTGTTCTGAAATGCCAATTGAAAAGTATTGCTTGGTGTTGGAGCATTCAAAAAGCTGTAAAGGAAAGTTGTGTGTGAAAAGGATGGGTACTTCAATTTGTAAAATGGGTTTAGGAGGGATATTAAGAAAGGAAATTGTTCTGAAATGCCATTTGAAAAGTATTGCCTGGTGTTGGAGCATTCAAAAAGCTGTAAAGTAAAGTTGTGGTGAAAAGGATAGGTACTTCAACTTGTAAAAAGGTTTTATGAGGGACATTAAGAAAGGAAATTGTTCTGAAATGCCTTTTGAAAAGTATTGCTTGGTGTTGGAGCATTCAAAAAAGATGTAATGTAAAGTTGTGGGTGGAAAAGGATGGGTACTTCAACTTGTAAAATGGGTTTAGGAAGGACATTAAGAAAATAACTTGCTCTGAAATGCCTTTTGAAAAGTATTGTTGGGTGTTGGAGCATTCAAAAAGCAGTATAGTAAAGTTGTGGGTGAAAAGGATGGGTATTTCAACTTGTAAAATGGGTTTAGGAAGGACATTATGAAAAGAACTTGTTCTGAAAAGCCCTTTGAAAAGTATTGCTTGGTGTTGGAGCATTCAAAAAAATTGTAAAGTAAAGTTGTGGGTGAAATGGATGGGTCCTTCAATTTGTCAAATAGGTTTAGGAGGTACATTAAAAAAAGAACTTATTCTGAAATGCCATTTGAAAAGTATTGCTTGGTGTTGGAGCATTCAAAAAGCTGTAAAGTAAATTTGTTGGTGAAAAGGATGGGAACTTCAAATTGTAAATTGGGTTTAGGAAGGAAATTAAGAAAATAACTTGTTCTGAAATGCCTTTTGAAAAGTATTGCTTGGTGTTGGAACATTCAAAAAAGCTGTAGAGTAAAGTTGTGTGTAAAAAGGATGGGTACTTCAATTTGTAAAATGGGTTTAGGAGGGATATTAAGAAAGAAAATTGTTCTGAAATGCCTTTTGAAAAGTATTGCTTGGTGTTGGGGCATTCAAAAAAGCTGTAAAGTAAAGTCGGGGGTAAAAAGGATGGGAACTTCAACTTGTAAAATGGGTTTAGGAAGGACATTAAGAAAGGAACTGGTTGTGAAATGCCATTTGAAAAGTATTGCTTGGTGTTTGAGCATTCAAAAAGGCAGTATAGTAAAGTTGTGGGTGAAAAGGATGGGTACTTCAATTTGTAAAATGGGTTTAGGAGGGACATTAAGAAAAGAAATTGTTCTGGAATGACATTTGAAAAGTATTGCCTGGTGTTGGAGCATTCAAAAAGCTGTAAAGTAAAGTTGTGGTGAAAAGGATGGGTACTTCAACTTGTAAAAAGGTTTTACGAGGGACATTAAGAAAGGAAATTGTTCTGAAATGCCTTTTGAAAAGTATTGCTTGGTGTTGGAGCATTCAAAAAAGCTGTAATGTAAAGTTGTGGGTGAAAAAGGATGGGTACTTCAACTTTTAAAATGAGTTTAGGAAGGACATTAAGAAAATAACTTGTTTTGAAATGCCCTTTGAAAAGTATTGCTTGGTGTTAGAGCATTCAAAAAAGCTGTAAAGTAAAGTTGTGTGTGAAAAGGATGGGTACTTTAATTTTTAAAATGGGTTTAGGAGGGACATTAAGAAAAGAACTCGTTCTGAAATGCCTTTTGAAAAGTATTGCTTGGTGTTGGAGCATTCAAAAAGCTGTAAAGTAAAGTTGTGGGTGAAAAGGATGGGTACTTCAATTTTTAAAATGGGTTTAGGAAGGACATTAAGAAAAGAACTTGTTCTGAAATGCCTTTTGAAAAGTATTGCTGGGTGTTGGAGCATTACAGAAGCAGTAGAATTTTTCATTGTTATTTGGAATTACTTTGTCAGAAGCTTTCAAATGAGGTGTTACATGACTATATTCAAAAAAATATTATTTTGACTGCTAGGCCTATTGAGGTAGAGGCAGACCAATTTTGTTGCTTCATTTTTTATTCAAAAGATATCAATCAGCACATCATTTAAAAGCTATCTTTCTTCGAAACATGTTTCAAAGGTTATTTTCTACATCAAACCTAAAACGGCCCACAAATCCTCTTTTGCCTCCCATCTCCCCTTTCCTCCCAAATCCTCCTTGTCAAAAAAAGAAAATGAAAATTCATAAAGAGATTTATTATAGTAAGATATATCTTAAATGGAGAAATTTTCATTGCCTAGGAATGTCCTAGCTCCATAAACCCCCCCCCCCCCCACCCCTGAATATAAGTACCTCCCAAAGAAAAACATGGCAAATTTACATTTGGTTAAAAAACTATTGGATAAGACTTGGATATTTCAAATCTTTATGTCAGGAGCTTCCAAATGAGGTGTCGCATAACTTTATTCAATTATATTTTATCTTTACTGTTACAGAGGTAGTCTAGAGGTAGCCCAAATGAGGTCATTAATTTTTGTCAAACCCTATCAAACAGCACATCATTTGAAAGCTATCCTTCTTCTGAATATGTTTTTAGCATTATGTTCTACATTAAACCTAAAAGGGCCACACAAATCCTCTTTTGCCTTTCATCTCCCCTTTCCTCTCAAACCCTCCATGTCAAAACAAGAAAAATGAAAATTCGTAAATAGATTCTTTATAGTAAGGTATACCTTAAATGGAGAAGGTTTCCTTCCCTAGGAATGTCTTAGCTCCATAAACCCCCCTACCCCTGAATATAAGTACCTCCCAAAGAAAAACATGGCAAATTTAAATTTGGTTCATAAACTATTGGATAAGACTTGGGTATTTAAAATATTTATGTCAGGAGCTTTCAAATGATGTTTCGCATGACTATATTCAATTATATTTTATTTTTACTGTTATGGAGGTAGTCAAGAGGTAGACCAAATGAGGTTTTTCACTTTTTGTCAGAGCTTATCAAACAGAACATCATTTGAAAGCTATCCTTCTTCTGAATGCGTTTCTAGCGTTGTTTTGTACATTAACCCTAAAAGGGTCACACAAATCCTCTTTTGCCTTTCATCTCCCCTTTCCCCTCAAACCCTCTATGTCAAAACAAGAAAAATTAAAATTCGTTAAAAGATTTGTTATAGTAAAATATATCTTAAATGGAGAAGTTTTCCCTGCCTAGGAATGTCCTAGCTTTATAAATCCTCCTACCTCTGAATGTAAGTACCTCCCAAAGAAAAACATGGCGAATTCAAATTTGGCTAAGAAACTATTGCATGAGACTTGGATATTTAAAATCTTTATGGCAGGAGCTTTCAAATGAGGTGTTGCATGACTATATTCGATTAAATTTTTTTTTTTTGTTATGGAGGTAGTCTAGAGGTAGTCCAAATGAGGTTTTTCACTTTTTATCAAAGCTTATCAAACAGCACATCATTTGAAAGCTATCCTTCTTCTGAACATGTTTCTAGTGTTGTTTTATACATCAAACCTAAAAGAGCCACACAAATGCTCTTTTGTCTTCCATCTCCCCTTTCCTCTCAAACCTTCAATGTCAAAATAAGAAAAATGAAAATTCGTAAAGAGATTTGTTATAATAACATATATCTTAAATGGAGAAGTGTTCCTTGCCTAGGAATGTCCTAGCTCCATAACCCCCCCCTGAAACATATTGATTTGATTGCTTTGCTTGCTTTGCTTTTGTGTTGTTTGCTTATGCTTATGCACTTTATTTATAGGTGTTGGGCCTCCATTAAATAATTGAATTCAACTATTGACTCCGAAGACAGAATACGTTACATGGTGTCAGAACGGACTGCACACCCTATCCAACAATTGATTGGTCGTCAGCCAATCTTAAAGCCTCGTGGAAGCGATTTCGCCAGCATGCTTAACTGATGTTCACAGGACCCTTGTCCGGAAAAGCCGACGCTGTGAAGTGCTCCTACTTGCTGATATGGGTTGGAGAAAAAGGACGAGATATATACAACACATTGCAGATTCCAGAAGTAGACAAAAATAAAGTGGATGTATATCTGAGAAAATTCAGTGAGCATGTTGAACCCAGTTCCAATCCCATATTTTCCCGATTCGTTTTTCACAAACGAAATCAGAAAGAAGGAGAGACAATTGAATCATATATGACATCTCTGAAGTTACTGGCCCTCGATTGTAGTTTCGGAGATAGTTCAGATGAAATGGTGAGAGACAGACTGGTGTTTGGAGTACAGAGTGACCGGATAAGAGAAAGACTATTGAGTGAAGGTGGAATGCTTGCACTACCAAAAGCTATTGAGATTAGCCGTGCAATTGAAACAGTTTGTGGAGACCCATGCACAGATGAGAAATGAACAAAGTACTAGTGCTGTAAAGCAAGAAGTGGAAGCCATACGCAAACAAAAAGTATTGCCAAAGACAATGACGCCAAACTGTTACTTCTGTGGGAACCCAAACTCCCGCGAACACAAATGCCCCGCAAAAGGGAAGATCTGTTCCAAGTGTCGGAAGCCAAATCATTTTGCAAAGGTTTCCAAAAGCAGGTCTGTCAACGAAATTGAAGCCCTGTCAGCTGAAAACGAAGGAAACAATGAATACTTCATCGAGTCTGTTGACAGCAGAACCGATTCAGCCAAAAAGCCGATGATTAAAGTTAACCTACGTGAATATCGACGAGAAATAACCTTCAAAATTGATACAGGGGCTGATGCATACGTTCTCCCAGCAAGTGAATTTAGATCCCTAAAACCAAGACCTACCTTGCTTCCCAACAAAGATATCCTGACAAGCTACAGTGGATGCAGCCTTGAAGTACTTCGAATTGCACAGATGAACCTTTGGTTATGAACAAGCCAAGCTTTAGAACGAAAATATGCCATTTCCGTAAAAACTAAACTATAAAGCTTTTTTTTACCGTAAACACTAGTTTTTGTAAGAAAAATTATAGAAAATACATTTCGCTGGGTCAGATGTGAAACTTTGGTTATGAAAAAGCGCAGCTTTGGAAAGAAAATAAGCCATTTCCGTAAAAACTAAACTTTAAAGCTTTTTTGAACGTAAACACTAGTTTTTGTAAGAAAATTATAGAAAATACATTTCTTTGGGTCAAATGTGAACCTTTGGTTGTGAAAAGGCCAAGCTTTGGAACGAAAATATGCCATTTCCGTAAAAACTAAACTATAAAGCTTTTTTTTTTTACCGTAAACACTAGTTTTTGTAAGAAAATTATAGAAAATACATTTCGCTGGGTCAGATGTGAATCTTTGGTTATGAAAAAGCGCACCTTTGGAATGAAAATAAGCCATTTTCGTAAAAACTGACCTATATAGCATTTTTGACCGTAAACACTAGTTTTTGTAAAAAAAATTATAGAAAATACATTTCTGTGGGACAAATGTGAATCTTTGGTTATGAAAAAGCCCAGTTTTGGAACAAAAATAAGCCATTTTCGTAAAAACTAAACTGTAAAGCTTTTTTACCGTAAACACTAGTTTTTGTAAGAAAATTATAGAAAATACTTTTCGCTGGGTCAAATGTGAACCTAATATGAACCTTTGGTTATGAAAAAGCCCAGCTTTGGAACGAAAATAAACCATTTCCGTAAAAACTAAACTATAAAGCTTTTTTGAACGTAAACACTAGTTTTTGTAAGAAAATTATAGAAAATACATTTCTTTGGGTCAAATGTGAACCTTTGGTTATGAAAAAGCTAAGCTTTGGAACAAAAATAAGTCATTTCCGTAAAAACTAGACTATAAAGCTTTTTTTACAGTAAAAGCTAGTTTTTTTGAGACAATTATAGAAAATATATTTCGATGGGTCAGTTGTGAATCTTTGGTTATGAAAAAGCGCAGCTTTGGAACGAAAATAATCCATTACCGTAAAAACTAAACTATAAGGCCTTTTTGACAGTAAAGACTATTTTTTGTAAGAAAATTATAGAAAATACATTTCTTTGGGTCAAAAGTAAACCTTTTGTTATGAAAAAGCCAAGCTTCGGAACGAAAATAAGTCATTTCCCTAAAAACTAAACTATACAGCTTTTTTGATCGTAAACACTATTTTTTGTAAGAAAATTATATAAACTACGTTTCAGTGTGTCAAATGTGAGCCTTTGGTTATGAAAAAGCCCAGCTTTGGAACGAAAATAAGCCATTTCCATAAAAATTAAACTATAACGCTTTTTTTTAACATAAACACTAGTTTTTGTAAGAAAATTATAGAAAATACTTTTCTATGGGTCAAATGTGAACCGTTGGTTAAAAAAAAACCCAACTTTGGAACGAAAATAAGCCATTTCCGTAAAAACTAAACTATAAAGCTTTTTTTTTACCGTAAACACTATTTTTTATTCGAAAATTATAGAAAATACGTTTTTTATACGGAATTTCAAGGACGAATAAAAACGGATGTTACCTCGAAAAACCACTCTGGTCGAGTTACATAATTTCGTGCATACTCCCCAAGACATGTTTGACTACTTTATAACATACCAGTTTTTTTAAGAAAAAAATTTTGCACGTGAACTCATGACGTACATTGTTATGAAATTCTTATTAATAACAGAAAAAACCTGTCTGCTTAAATTATATTATTACGACCATACTCTCAAAACATGTTTGACCACATTATACCTTGCCAAGTTTAAAAAACCTTGACTTTAGTTTCATAACATGCATTATAGTGTTCCAACTTTTAAAATATTCACGCTTAAGTTTAATGTCTCAGGCATGGGTTTTCCTTGCGCAATTTAATGTAAGTTTTCATGTAGGCGTTTTCAATCTATTACACTTTTGACCATATTCTTGTAGGGTTGAATGTAGGTTTCAAAGTGTGCATGGTCTTGTAGGTTTTCCTGTAGGTTCCGGACTGTGTATATCAATACTACTGATTTTCATATTCAATCTAAGCATTACTCGCTTTAAGATCTATTTATTCATTTATATTATTATTTGTTGTTTTTTTTTTGCTATGATTGTTTATTTAATTTCTGTTTATTTTGGATGTTATCTATTTCTGAGGATTGGGAGCTGTACTTTCAACAGTGGTGTGTGCCTGTCGGTCTTATGTTTAAATTGGCGTCTACTTTTCTTTGAAAAACTTATTTTTCGAAAAGTTTTTTTTAATTAATTTTTGTTCGTTTTTTATTGCAAAAAATTTCTAATTTTATTAGCATGGGGAGGGGGTGCGTACAGTCCGATTAGCCTTTAATTTAAAAACCTGATCTAAAACTTTAAATTTAAATCGAATGAGGCTTTTTTCAAAGTCTATACGATTACTTCTTTGATAAAAACCTTATATAAGAACAAAAGAAAGCTTGCACAACTTGTGGACAGTGATTGACAACAATGAATGGATTGAAAAATAGCTCCAATAAGAGGGTTTAGACCATTTCACTTATTGACACAAAGGGATCACAACTGTTTGGAATTGACCTTAATAGGAATTTGTGTGCCAAAGCAATTTTGCATCTATCACAGAGTATGTATTTTAACCTTATAATTGGATAATTATAATAGATTTCCTATGTGTTCTTCCCATACAAAATCCCTTCCCATAAGTTATAAACCCCCCTTAATAAGTTATACCCAAGGGCATAACTTACAACGCCTACCCTTGGGCCCTGGTGGGCTGTTTTGACACCGGAGTTTTTTTTTATCAGAACTTTGAACTATTTTAACAAAATGTCTATCTCAAAACTTTTATCTGATGCATTTAGGGCGTGGAGGAAGGAGAGGGGTTAGTTGCCCTTCAATCTCTTTTGAATCTTAAAAAGTGAACAAGAACTTTCAATTTTCAATCAAATGAGCCCTCTCTAAAGTTTATACGAGTATCCCTTTCATAAGAAATAATATGAAGGATTTAGAGAATCCTTAAATTATAACCCTTGCCCTGAGGGCTTTTGGGGAGTTGTAATCCTCAAAGACCTCATTTCCAGAACTTAAAACTACGTTTAATAAAAGGGCTGTCTTAAAATTTTGATTGGATGTGTCTGGGGAAAAGGTGGGCGTGATAGGGGGATTAGTTGCCCTCAAATCACTTACGACTATTACAAAGGGCACTAGCCCTCGGAATTTCCAATCGAATGAGCCTTTTTTGAAGTTTCTATGACACCGCCTTCTATAAAAACCTTAAATACCCCCAGGGCATAACTTAAAACCCTTGCCCTGAGGGTTTTGGGGGATTGTCCTCCTCAAAAATATATTTTCTATCTGGAAATCAACTACGCTGAACAAAATGGCTATCTCAAAATTTTGATTGGATGTATTTGAGGGAGTGAAGGGCGTGGGGGGGGGGGGGGTAGTTGCCCTCCAATCATTTTTTACTATTAAAAAGGGCACTAGAACTCTCGATATCCAATTGAATGAGCCTGTTTTGAAGTTTCTATGACAACGCCTTCTATAAAAACCTTATATGCCCCCAGGGTATAACTTATAACCCTTGCCCTGAGGGTTGTGGGGGAGTGTCCTCCTCAAAAATATATTTTCTATCTTGAAATCATTTACGCTGAAAAAAATGGCTATCTCAAAATTTTGATTGGATGTGTTTGGGGAAATGATGGGCTTGGGGGGGGAGGGTTGATAGTTACACTCCAATCACTTTCAATTATTGAAAAGGGCACTAGCCCTTTAATTTCCAATCGATTGAGCCTGTTTTGAGGTCTCTACGACAATGCCTTCTATAAAAACCTTATATGTCCCCAGGGCATATTTTAAAACCCTTTCCCTGAGGGTTGTGGGGGATTTTCTTCCTCAAAAATATATTTTCTATCTGGAAATCAACAATGCTGAACAAAATGGCTATCTCAAAACTTTGATTGGATGTTTTTGGGGGAATGATGGACGTGGGGGGGGGCTAGTTGCCCTCCGATCATTTTCGACTTTTAAAAAGGGCACTAGAACTCTCGATTTCCGATCGAATGATCCCCCTTTGAAGTTTTTACGACAACCCCTTCCATATGAAGTGCCTCTGGGAAAAAAATAATAATAAATAATAATAATAAAACATTAGAGCCGTATGGCCTTTTCTATTGGCAACACTAAAGAGTTGCCTCTGATTTGAAAGGAAACAACTTAATAGGAACAATGTCTTGATGAAAGCCTTTTGCATAATATATTAATGAAACAAATTAATTGTTTCGAGTATACTCATATAAAAAAAAGAATTCCTGGAAATTTGAGCATGGAATTAGATTTCAAGGAATTAGATATGCCCAATGGCGTTATAAAACGGACTGCGTCTTTTAAATACCTCGGGATTGGAATAGATGAAACTCTATCTTTTAAGGAACATGTTACTTTAACTAGCAAAATTCTGGCAAGAAATCTCGGTATAATGAAGAAACTCCAACATTGTTTTCCCAAGTCTGTCCTTCGCCATCTTTATTTTTCTATAATACACCCGTATATACTTTATTGTTCAAGTATTTGGCTATCTACTTTTTCTTCTACCCTAAAACCAATAAGAGTTCTACAAAATCATGCAGTAAGAATTTTAGCCGGTATATCTCTACGTATGTCTGTTCGAGAAATTTACCCAACTTTAAAAATTTTGCCGGCTGCAGGCCTTCGTGAGTTCTATGTATTGTGGTTTATTTTTGGACTGCAGCAGGATGTTCAGCCTCGGTGTTTTGGTGATTTATTGTCCATTAGGTCTACTGTTCATTCTCATGATACAAGGGGTAGCGCGGGCTTCTGTGTACCTAGAGGTATATCTTCCCGCTCATGTTTTTCTGTTTTTTATAGAGGTACGCGGAAATGGAATAGTTTGAATAGTGATATTAAGACTATTGGTGACCCCAATATTTTTAGAAAAGTCATTAAGGAACTGCTTTTTGCTGAATATGAGTTTTGACTGATTAATTGATTTATTTATTGTGGGGGTTTTGTTGATATGGTGTTCCCAGAAGAAGTATAATATATGATATTGTTTTATATTTATTGTTTAGTGTGATGGTATTAGTGGTGTCTGTGGCCAAGTGTTCTTTGTTTTAAGGATTTTGTTTTCTCTACTTACCCCACGGACAAGCTTTGCTTTTTAGGGGAGGCAGCAATAATTTTTTGTTTATATGTTTTTTCAATAAATCCTTCTTCTTCTAAATCCTTCTTCTTCATTATTTAATTTTTCATTGCTATAATAAAAGAAAAACTGTTTAAAATATATTTTGTTTTAAATAAGATTTTCTTTAATTTCTGTTTTTTTTTAAGTTTGGATTGATTATTTATTTGAATTTATTAACATTTTAGCTTTCACTTTTTTGCCTTTATAGAAAATTCTGTCCTTGTTACGAATTATGTGTACACGTACAATGTTACCCTTTAATAAACTGTCCATTTACTGTTTTTGATATATGGCTATATCGACTGCTGATATGTTTTTTGACGCAAATTATAATTCGACAATGACCATGAAACTCCACTATCTCTGATGTATCTCCAATAGATATACAGTTGTAGTTGGCAGAGGCTATTAAACCCCACTCCAACTTGCACACTGCAGGCTCTGGCTCAATTACTAGCGAAAGCCATCCATTTCGGTCTTATTCAAGAGTTATACACAGGTTTTCAAAATGCAGTGTTGTATTTTTCACTTACACAGGTTTTCAGTGTACATTTTTCATTAAAAACGTAGAGGTTAGACCCTTGCTATTCTTTAGCAATAAGCTAAAATTCTTCATTAAAAAATTTAAAATTTAAAAATTTAAAATTTCATTAAAAGATTTAAAGATTAAAAAAATACATTTTTCATGCTATTCTGTTGCAATAAGCTGAAATTTTGCATTTATTATTTAAAATTAAAAAAATTTAAAATTTCATTAAAAAATATATAAATAAAATAAAAGTACATTTTTCATTAAAACTTAGAGGTTAGACCCTTGCTATTCTTTAGCAATAAGCTGAAATTTTTTATTAAAATTTTAAACATTTAAAATTTTATTAAAAAGTTTAAAAATTAAAGAAAAGTATATTTTTCATTAAAAATGTAGAGGTTAGGCCCCTGCTATTCTTTAGCAATAAGCTGAAATTTTTCATTAAAAAATTAAAAAATTTAAAATTTCATTAAAAAATTATAAATTAAAAAAAGTAAATTTTTCATTAAAAACATACAGGTTAGACCCATGCTATTCTTTAGCAATAAGCTGAAATTTTTCATTAAAAAAATTTAAAATTTAAAAATTTTAAATTTCATTAAAAGATTTAACGATTAAAAAAAGTACATTTTTCATGCTATTCTGTTGCAATAAGCTGAAATTTTTCATTAAATATTTAAAATTTAAAAAATTTA
Source organism: Artemia sp. Qi Xiang Cuo (assembly GCF_049724085.1). NCBI lineage: Eukaryota > Metazoa > Arthropoda > Branchiopoda > Anostraca > Artemiidae > Artemia > Artemia sp. Qi Xiang Cuo. Next base: position 24,095,275 of record NC_142812.1, on the reverse strand, counting down.
AAATTTCATTAAAAAATATATAAATAAAATAAAAGTACATTTTTCATTAAAACTTAGATGTTAGACCCTTGCTATTCTTTAGCAATAAGCTGAAATTTTTTATTAAAAAATTTAGACATTTAAAATTTCATTAAAAAATTTAAAAATTAAAGAAAAGTACATTTTTCATTAAAAATGTAGAGGTTAGGCCCCTGCTATTCTTTAGCAATAAGCTGAAATTTTTCATTAAAAAATTTAAAAATTTAAAATTTCATTAAAAAATAAAAAAAGTACACTTTTCATTAAAAACGTAGAGACCCTTGCTATTCTTTAACAATAAGCTGAAATTTTTCATCAAAAAATAAAAAATTTAAAAATTAAAAATTTCATTAAAAAATAAAAAAAATAAAAAAAATAAATTTTTCATTAAAAACGTAGAGGTTAAACCTTGCTATTCTTTAGCCATAAGCTGAAATTTTTCTTTAAAAAATTAAAAATTTCATTAAAAAATTTTAAATTTAAAAATTTAAAATTTCATTACAAAATTAAAAAAAGTGTATTTTCACTAAAAATGTTGAGGTTAGAACCTTGCTATTCTTTAGCAATAAGCTGAAATCGGCGAACCAGGAGCTTTAAAACACTTTTTTGGATAATGTTTTCTTTATTCATTTCTGTCCATTTTTAATTGAAATTAAAATAAAAAAAATTCCAACTGAAAGTAAGGAGCAACATTAAAACTTAAAACAAACAGAAAGTTTTATGTATATAAGAGGGTACTACTTCCTCAGTGCTTCATTGTTTACGCTAAAGTTTGACTTTCTGTTCCAATTATTTAAGAATTGCTCCTGAAACACAAGGGCCGTATAATTAGATTATTAAGCTTTTTTAAAATTTTTAAAAAAACAACGTAAAGAGCAAGGTATTGAGGAGGGGGCAATCTCCTTTATATACGTAATAATTTCAGTTCATTTTAAGTTTTTAATGTTGCTCCTTACTTTCAGTTGAAAAAACTTGTTTTTTAATTTAGTCTCTGATCTTTTTTTATATAATAATGGTGTGATTTTCATTAAGATCGATTGATGTTTTGGGAGTGTTTTCCTCCTTTTTCAAAATTTGAGCAAATTTTCTCACGCTCGTAACTTTGGATGGGTAACATGAAACTTGGTGAATTTTACATATTTTGAATAAACATCAAAATTCAATTCTTTTAATGTATCCATTATTATCAATGCTCTGTTTCTTAGAGTTTCGGTTACTATTGTGCTGCATCACTCCTTACTTACTGTCCGCCCCGTTTGAAGACGAACTGTTTGAAAGTGTCATTAGACTATGTGTTAGTTGTATATATGTATGTCTAATTTTTAAGCTTTTCTGCTTAGCCTAAGGACTAAAATTTGGGATTAAAATATTTTTTATTTAATTTCTGATCGTTTTGCTCTTTGCTTTCAGTTGAAAAACTTTTTTTATATATAATTTCTGATCTTTTTTTAAACAATATTGGGAAATCCGGCCCCCCCTTCATAGCAATTTCCCTTCCCCCATGAAAACTTTCTTCATGGAAAGATCCTCCAACATAACTCCTGACCCCCCCCCCCCACTACCAGAAAAAATCCCCCCTGAAAATGTCTGTATACTTCCCAATAACCAATACTAGGAGTAGATACCTGTATATAACTCCGAAACCCACCACGTGGTTTTTGGTTTTATCACTGAGAATGAAAAACAGGAATTTTCTCACTTGGAAAAAAAGGAACTTTGTCACATTTACTGTTGTTTTAATGTATGGTTATGTGTGTTGGTCGATTTATTTGGTATTTTTCTCGGATTTCAACATCAAATTATGGCTGTTTATGGTTTTTGTCAGTGAGAATTTGAAAAACAGAAACTTTTTCACATTTATGTCTGTTTTTATGGTTTTTGTCAGTGAGAATGGAAAAACAGGAATTTTCTCACATTTATGGATGACAACAGCAATTTATGTTCCTGTTTTATTTCTGTTCGTTGTCAGTGAGAATGGACATGCTTGACGCGAATGTTATGAGATTGTTTGGCTAGCCTGGCCTGAGAACTTGATTTACATAATCGCTAGGGGAAATTATTGATTCACGAATGGGAGAATTAAGAAACATTATGGCTTCTTTAATCTTTAGGTCTGAGGGATAAACGTTCTTTAGGTCAGAGAGAAAAATTAATATTATATTTTTAAATAGGGCTTCATTGATATTTAGTGTCAGGAATCATAAATGACATCACTTGTTATCTTGGAATTATGCGGGAGTCTAAAGAGATAGAAATTCTATTTTTAAATACGGCTTCACGGAGCTTTAAGTCGGAGAGATAAATTGATATTCTAACGAAACCCTAATAGTTTAGCTAGGAAAATTTATGAGATGAAGAGATTAACGTAGGAAAGGGTTTCCTAGAAATTTGAAATGCGTTAGCGCAGAGATGCCAAACAAAAGGAACACGCTGAAATTACGTTTAGGGATTATTTGGGCGAAACCGTTTTATCCATTTTATGGGATTATTTCGGCGAAACAGTTAGAGACATTTTGAAAGAAGATTTTAAGGAAAGGTTTTAGAAGAGAATTTGAGGGTGAAACTCTGTGGTCGTTATAATACACAAGTTCTATTTGAACAGTGTTGTGAGGTCCTCTACCCCAACCCCAAAGGGTTCCGATCCCCCACCCCAACCCCGAAGGAAGCCCCTGGTACTCAAAGGTCCCCCAAGCTCCCAAAGAGCCCCCCCTCCAAATGCCCTCCTCAGACCCTCAAAGGCCCTCTTCTAGTCCTCAAAGGCCCCCCAGATCCCCAAAGGGCACCCCGGCCCCCCAAGGCCCACACCCCCATCCTCCAAGTTCCCCCGGGCGTGCGAAGCGCCATGGACCCGGAATGCGCTGCATGGGAATGCGCCACAGGGGGATGCACCGTGAGTCGGGGGAAGCGCCACAGGGATGCGCCGCAGGGTAGCGCCGCAGGAATGCGCCGCAGGGATGCGCAGCAGGGATGCGCCGCAGGGATGCGCCGCTTTTTGTTAGAGTTCTAGTTTACTTTAATTTTAGTTAAGAGTTTGATGTTTTACCTTTGAGTTTCAGTTAGAGTTCATGTTTAGTTTTAGTTAAGAGTTTAGAGTTTTTAGATTAGATTTTTTGTTGAAGTTCTATTTTATTTTATTTTTAGTTAATAGTTTACATTTTTAGCTTAGAGTATTATCTTATAGTTTTTGTTAGAGTTCTAGTTTAGTTTATTTTTATTTAATAGTTTGATGTTTTACCTTTGAGTTTAAGTTAGAGTTCTAGTTTAGTTTAGTTTTATTTAAGAATTTCGAGTTTTTAGCTTAGAGTCTTAGCTTAGATTTTTTGTTGAATTTCTAGTTTAGTTTAGTTTTAGTTAATAGTTTAGAGTTTTAGCTTAGAAGCGTAGCTTAGAGTTTTTGTTAGAGTTCTAGTTTATTTTTTTTTTATTTTAGTGTTTAGATTCTTAGCTTAGTTTTAGCTTAAAGTTTTTTTGTTAGAGTTCTAGTTTAGTTTTTAATTTTAGTTAAGATTTTGATTTTTTTTTACCTTTGAGTTTAAGTTAGAGTGTTAGTTTAGTTTTATTTAATATTTCTGTGTTTTTAGCTTAGAGTCTTAGCTTAGAGTTTTTGTTGAAGTTCTAGTTTAGTTTAGTTTTAGTTAATAGTTTAGAGTTTTAGCTTAGAAGCGTAGCTTAGAGTTTTTGTTAGAGTTCTAGTTTATTTTAATTTTATTTTAGAGTTTAGAGTTTTAGCTTAGTCTTAGCTTAAATTTTTTTTGTTAGAGTTCTAGTTTAGTTTAATTTTAGTTAAGAGTTTGATTTTTTTACCTTTGATTTTCAGTTAGAGTTTTAGTTTAGTTTTAGTTAAGAGTTTGGTTTTTTAACTTATAGTATTAGATTAGAGTTTTAATTTGAGTTATAGTTTAGTTTAGTTTTAGCTAAGATTTTAGAATTTTAGATTAGAGTTTTTTTTGTTAGAGTTCTAGTTTAGTTTAATTTTAGCTAAGAGTTGGATTTTTTTTACCTATGAGTTTAAGATGGATTTCAATTTCTTTTTCATTGATTTTCTTATAGTTTTTATATTGTTTTCTATGTTTTTTCTACATTTTGTTTTAGTTTAAGTTAATAATTTATAGTTTTAGCTTAGAGTCTTAGCTTAGAGTTTTTGTTAGAGTTCTAGTTTAGTTTAATTTTAGTTAAGAGTTTGATGTCTTACATTTGAGTTTCAGTTAGAGTTCTAGTTTAGTTTAGTTTTAGTCAAGAATTTAGAGTTTTTAGCTTAGAGTCTTAGCTTAGAGTTTTTGTTTGTGTGTGTGTGTAAGTTTTTGTGTGTGTGCGAGTTTTTTTGTGTGTGCACATATCAATTATACTTTTCTAAAATAATATATTTTTTTCGTGTGTGTATGTTTGTGTAATAAGTTTTTGTGTGTGTGTATTTGCTTGTGTGTGTTTATTTGTGTGGGAGTTCTTTTTTTTGTGTGTGTGTAAGTTTTTTTTGTGCGTTTGTAATATTTTGTGTGTGTGTAATGTGTTGGTGTGTATGTAAGTTTTTTGTGTGTGTAAGGTTTTTGTTTTTATGTACGTTTTTGTGTGTATGTAATTTTTTGTGTGTGTGAGTTTTTGTGTGTGTAACTTTTTTAGTGCTTGTATTATTGCGTGTGCTTGTTTGATTTTGTGTGTGTGTCAGTTTTTGTGTGTGTGTATTTTTTTGTGTGTGTGTGTGTAAGTTTTTGTGTGTGTGTATGGGCTTGTGTGTGTGTAAGTTTTTTGTGTTTGTGTATTTTTGCTTGTTTTTGTTTTTTTTTGTGTGTGTGTATTTGCTTGTATGTATAAGTTTTTTTTGTGTGTTTTATTTTGTTTTTTTGTGTAAGTTTGTGTGTTTTTTTTTGTTTGTGTGTGTGTGTGTGTATGTTTTTGTGTGTGTGTGTAAGTTTTTGTTTGTGTGTTATTTTTTTTGTGTGTGTGTAAGTTTTTGTGTGTGCGATGTAAGATTTGTGTGTGTGTGTAAGTTTATATGTGTGTGTTAATGTTTTTTTGTGTGTGTATGCTTTTGTGTGTGTGTAAGTTTTTTTTTGTGTGTGTACTTTTTTTTTGTTTTGCTTGTTTTTTTGTGTGGGTGTATGTTTTATCTTTTGTTTTATATTTTGTGTGTGTGTAAGTTTGTTTGTGCTTTTTTGTTTTTTTTGTGTGTGTATTTTTTTGTGTGTGTGTATGTTTGTTTGCTTGCTTAATTTTTTGTGTTTGTGTAAGTTTTTGTGTGTGTTTTGTTTTTTTTATGTGTGTGTGTATGTTATTGTGTGTGTGTATTCTTTTTTTTGCGTTTAATTTTTTGTGTGTGTGTGTGTATTTTTTTGTGTGTGTGTAAGTTTTTGTGTGCGTGTAAGTTTTGTTGTGTGTGTGTGTGTAAGCTTTTGTGTGTGTGTGAGTTTCTGTGTGTGTACCCATATCAATTCTATTTTCCTAAAATAATATAAAAATTTCCAGTTCAATTCAGATTTTTCTCAAATAAATGAAAGAATTTAAAATACTCTTTAAAATTTTTAATAGAAGATAGAAAAGTTCAAGTTCTCTTCTGAATTTTAACAAAGAACATAATTCAATTCTAATTACTCCAGACAAAATAAAAGGCTTCCACTTCAGTTTTAAGTTCACCCAGACATGAAAAATTTAAAAGTTCACTTCTAAATTTTTCCGTAGAAGATAGGAAAAGTTATACTATGATTCTGATTATTTTCCATGAAGATAAAAAGTTTCACTTTAATTCTAAATTTTCTTAAATTCAATTCCGACCTTTCTCAAAGAGAT